>NW_026699456.1:0-62292 GCF_030435755.1 Ochotona princeps
TAGGCAACTTCAGCGCCACAGCCGTTTTCAGATAGCCCTCAATGCAAAGGCTCTAGACGCAAATATTGGTGTGAGAGCTAATTCAATCAAGGAAACACTGCATGTTGGTGAAGGGCATATTGAAGAAGGATCAGCCGAGTGGTTCTTGTGGGAGAACAACTCCATTTGGCTCACTAACTTCACACACCATCAGGCTTCCAAGCAGCTCTCAAGGAAACTCAGTTTTCACACTCTATGCTTAGTGCCCTTTGAGTGCATTATCTAGGAATGAACCTGGTAGAGCATCCCACACAAATGAATGCTCCACATGCGGGTTTCACATGCCACCAACTCCACATTCACAGGCAACTTCAGCGCCACAGCCGTTTTCAGATAGCCCTCAATGCAAAGGCTCTAGACGCAAATATTGGTGTGAGAGCTAATTCAATCAAGGAAACACTGCATGTTGGTGAAGGGCATATTGAAGAAGGAACAGCTGAGTGGTTCTTGTGGGAGAACAACTCCATTTGGCTCACTAACTTCACACACCATCAGGCTTCCAAGCAGCTCTCAAGCAAACTCAGTTTTCACACTCTATGCTTAGTGCCCTTTGAGTGCATTATCTAGGAATGAACCTGGTAGAGCATCCCACACAAACGAATGCTCCACATGCGGGTTTCACATGCCACCAACTCCACATTCTCAGGCAACTTCAGCGCCACAGCCGTTTTCAGATAGCCCTCAATGCAAAGGCTCTAGACACAAATATTGGTGTGAGAGCTAATTCAATCAAGGAAACACTGCATGTTGGTGAAGGGCATATTGAAGAAGGATCAGCCGAGTGGTTCTTGTGGGAGAACAACTCCATTTGGCTCACTAACTTCACACACCATCAGGCTTCCAAGCAGCTCTCAAGGAAACTCAGTTTTCACACTCTATGCTTAGTGCCCTTTGAGTGCATTATCTAGGAATGAACCTGGTAGAGCATCCCACACAAACGAATGCTCCACATGCGGGTTTCACATGCCACCAACTCCACATTCTCAGGCAACTTCAGCGCCACAGCTGTTTTCAGATAGCCCTCAAGGCAAAGGCTCTAGACACAAATATTGGTGTGAGAGCTAATTCAATAAGGAAACACTGCATGTTGGTGAAGGGCATATTGAAGAAGGATCAGCCGAGTGGTTCTTGTGGGAGAACAACTCCATTTGGCTCACTAACTTCACACACCATCAGGCTTCCAAGCAGCTCTCAAGGAAACTCAGTTTTCACACTCTATGCTTAGTGCCCTTTGAGTGCATTATCTAGGAATGAACCTGGTAGAGCATCCCACACAAACGAATGCTCCACATGCGGGTTTCACATGCCACCAACTCCACATTCACAGGCAACTTCAGCGCCACAGCCGTTTTCAGATAGCCCTCAATGCAAAGGCTCTAGACGCAAATATTGGTGTGAGAGCTAATTCAATCAAGGAAACACTGCATGTTGGTTAATGGCATATTGAAGAAGGATCAGCCGAGTGGTTCTTGTGGGAGAACAACTCCATTTGGCTCACTAACTTCACACACCATCAGGCTTCCAAGCAGCTCTCAAGGAAACTCAGTTTTCACACTCTATGCTTAGTGCCCTTTGAGTGCATTATCTAGGAATGAACCTGGTAGAGCATCCCACACAAACGAATGCTCCACATGCGGGTTTCACATGCCACCAACTCCACATTCTCAGGCAACTTCAGCACCACAGCCGTTTTCAGATAGCCCTCAATGCAAAGGCTCTAGACGCAAATATTGGTATGAGAGCTAATTCAATCAAGGAAACACTGCATGTTGGTGAAGGGCATATTGAAGAAGGATCAGCCGAGTGGTTCTTGTGGGAGAACAACTCCATTTGGCTCACTAACTTCACACACCATCAGGCTTCCATGCAGCTCTCAAGGAAACTCAGGTTTCACACTCTATGCTTAGTGCCCTTTGAGTGCATTATCTAGGAATGAACCTGGTAGAGCATCCCACACAAACGAATGCTCCACATGCGGGTTTCACATGCCACCAACTCCACATTCTCAGGCAACTTCAGCGCCACAGCCGTTTTCAGATAGCCCTCAATCCGAAGGCTCTAGACACAAATATTGGTGTGAGAGCTAATTCAATCAAGGAAACACTGCATGTTGGTGAAGGGCATATTGAAGAAGGATCAGCCGAGTGGTTCTTGTGGGAGAACAACTACATTTGGCTCACTAACTTCACACCCCATCAGGCTTCCAAGCAGCTCTCAAGGAAACTCAGTTTTCACACTCTATGCTTAGTGCCCTTTGAGTGCCTAGGACTGAAATGAAGCTTGGTGAGCATGCCACACAAACGAATGCTCCACATGCGCATTTCACATGCCACCAACTCCACATTCTCAGGCAACTTCAGCGCCACGGCCGTTTTCAGATAGCCCTCAATGCAAAGGCTCTAGACGCAAATATTGGTGTGAGAGCTAATTCAACCAAGGAAACACTGCATGTTGGTGAAGGGCATATTGAAGAAGGATCAGCCGAGTGGTCCTTGTGGGACAACAACTCCATTTGGCTCACTAACTTCACACACCATCAGGCTTCCAAGCAGCTCTCAAGGAAACTCAGTTTTCACACTCTATGCTTAGTGCCCTTTGTTGAGTGCATTATCTAGGAATGGACCTGGTAGAGCATCCCACACAAACGAATGCTCCACATGCGGGTTTCACATGCCACCAACTCCACATTCACAGGCAACTTCAGCGCCACAGCCGTTTTCAGATAGCCCTCAATGCAAAGGCTCTAGACGCAAATATTGGTGTGAGAGCTAATTCAATCAAGGAAACACTGCATGTTGGTGAAGGGCATATTGAAGAAAGATAGCCAAGTGGTTCTTTTGGGAGAACAACTCCATTTGGTTCACTAAATTCACACACCATCAGGCTTCCAAGCAGCTCTCAAGGAAACTCAGTTTTCACACTCTATGCTTAGTGCCCTTTGAGTGCATTATCTAGGAATGAACCTGGTAGAGCATCCCACACAAACGAATGCTCCACATGCGGGTTTCACATGCCACCAACTCCACATTCACAGGCAACTTCAGCGCCACAGCCGTTTTCAGATAGCCCTCAACGCAAAGGCTCTAGATGCAAATATTGGTGTGAGAGCTAATTCAATCAAGGAAACACTGCATGTTGGTGAAGGGCATATTGAAGAAGGATCAGCCGAGTGGTTCTTGTGGGAGAACAACTCCATTTGGCTCACTAACTTCACACACCATCAGGCTTCCAAGCAGCTCTCAAGGAAACTCAGTTTTCACACTCTATGCTTAGTGCCCTTTGAGTGCATTATCTAGGAATGAACCTGGTAGAGCATCCCACACAAACGAATGCTCCACATGCGGGTTTCACATGCCACCAACTCCACATTCTCAGGCAACTTCAGCGCCACAGCCGTTTTCAGATAGCCCTCAATGCAAAGGCTCTAGACGCAAATATTGGTGTGAGAGCTAATTCAATCAAGGAAACACTGCATGTTGGTGAAGGGCATATTGAAGAAGTATCAGCCGAGTGGTTCTTGTGGGAGAACAACTCCATTTGGCTCACTAACTTCACACACCATCAGGCTTCCAAGCAGCTCTCAAGGAAACTCAGTTTTCACACTCTATGCTTAGTGCCCTTTGAGTGCATTATATAGGAATGAACCTGGTAGAGCATCCCACACAAACGAATGCTCCACATGCGGGTTTCACATGCCACCAACTCCACATTCACAGGCAACTTCAGCGCCACAGCCGTTTTCAGATAGCCCTCAATGCAAAGGCTCTAGACGCAAATATTGGTGTGAGGGCTAATTCAATCAAGGAAACACTGCATGTTGGTGAAGGGCATATTGAAGAAGGATCTGCCGAGTGGTTCTTGTGGGAGAACAACTCCATTTGGCTCACTAACTTCACACACCATCAGGCTTCCAAACAGCTCTCAAGGAAACTCAGTTTTCACACTCTATGCTTAGTGCCCTTTGAGTGCATTATCTAGGAATGAACCTGGTAGAGCATCCCACACAAACGAATGCTCCACATGCGGGTTTCACATGCCACCAACTCCACATTCTCAGGCAACTTCAGCACCACAGCCGTTTTCAGATAGCCCTCAATGCAAAGGCTCTAGACGCAAATATTGGTGTGAGAGCTAATTCAATCAAGGAAACACTGCATGTTGGTGAAGGGCATATTGAAGAAGGATCAGCCGAGTGGTTCTTGTGGGAGAACAACTCCATTTGGCTCACTAACTTCACACACCATCAGGCTTCCAAGCAGCTCTCAAGCAAACTCAGTTTTCACACTCTATGCTTAGTGCCCTTTGAGTGCATTATCTAGGAATGAACCTGGTAGAGCATCCCACACAAACGAATGCTCCACATGCGGGTTTCACATGCCACCAACTCCACATTCACAGGCAACTTCAGCGCCACAGCCGTTTTCAGATAGCCCTCAATGCAAAGGCTCTAGACGCAAATATTGGTGTGAGAGCTAATTCAATCAAGGAAACACTGCATGTTGGTGAAGGGCATATTGAAGAAGGATCAGCCGAGTGGTTCTTGTGGGAGAACAACTCCATTTGGCTCACTAACTTCACACACCATCAGGCTTCCAAGCAGCTCTCAAGGAAACTCAGGTTTCACACTCTATGCTTAGTGCCCTTTGAGTGCATTATCTAGGAATGAACCTGGTAGAGCATCCCACACAAACGAATGCTCCACATGCGGGTTTCACATGCCACCAACTCCACATTGACAGGCAACTTCAGCGCCACAGCTGTTTTCAGATAGCCCTCAAGGCAAAGGCTCTAGACACAAATATTGGTGTGAGAGCTAATTCAATAAGGAAACACTGCATGTTGGTGAAGGGCATATTGAAGAAGGATCAGCCGAGTGGTTCTTGTGGGAGAACAACTCCATTTGGCTCACTAACTTCACACACCATCAGGCTTCCAAGCAGCTCTCAAGGAAACTCAGGTTTCACACTCTATGCTTAGTGCCCTTTGAGTGCATTATCTAGGAATGAACCTGGTAGAGCATCACACAAACGAATGCTCCACATGCGGGTTTCACATGCCACCAACTCCACATTCTCAGGCAACTTCAGCGCCACAGCCGTTTTCAGATAGCCCTCAATCCGAAGGCTCTAGACACAAATATTGGTGTGAGAGCTAATTCAATCAAGGAAACACTGCATGCTGGTGAAGGGCATATTGAAGAAGGATCAGCCGAGTGGTTCTTGTGGGAGAACAACTCCATTTGGCTCACTAACTTCACACCCCATCAGGCTTCCAAGCAGCTCTCAAGGAAACTCAGTTTTCACACTCTATGCTTAGTGCCCTTTGAGTGCCTAGGACTGAAATGAAGCTTGGTGAGCATGCCACACAAACGAATGCTCCACATGCGCATTTCACATGCCACCAACTCCACATTCTCAGGCAACTTCAGCGCCACAGCCGTTTTCAGATAGCCCTCAATGCAAAGGCTCTAGACGCAAATATTGGTGTGAGAGCTAATTCAACCAAGGAAACACTGCATGTTGGTAAAGGGCATATTGAAGAAGGATCAGCCGAGTGGTCCTTGTGGGACAACAACTCCATTTGGCTCACTAACTTCACACACCATCAGGCTTCCAAGCAGCTCTCAAGGAAACTCAGTTTTCACACTCTATGCTTAGTGCCCTTTGTTGAGTGCATTATCTAGGAATGAACCTGGCCGAGCATCCCACACAAACGAATGCTCCACATGCGGGTTTCACATGCCACCAACTCCACATTCACAGGCAACTTCAGCGCCACAGCCGTTTTCAGATAACCCTCAATGCAAAGGCTCTAGACACAAATATTGGTGTGAGAGCTAATTCAATCAAGGAAACACTGCATGTTGGTGAAGGGCATATTGAAGAAAGATCAGCCAAGTGGTTCTTTTGGGAGAACAACTCCATTTGGCTCACTAACTTCACACACCATCAGGCTTCCAAGCAGCTCTCAAGGAAACTCAGTTTTCACACTCTATGCTTAGTGCCCTTTGAGTGCATTATCTAGGAATGAACCTGGTAGAGCATCCCACACAAACGAATGCTCCACATGCGGGTTTCACATGCCACCAACTCCACATTCACAGGCAACTTCAGCGCCACAGCCGTTTTCAGATAGCCCTCAATGCAAAGGCTCTAGACGCAAATATTGGTGTGAGAGCTAATTCAATCAAGGAAACACTGCATGTTGGTGAAGGGCATATTGAAGAAGGATCAGCCGAGTGGTTCTTGTGGGAGAACAACTCCATTTGGCTCACTAACTTCACACACCATCAGGCTTCCAAGCAGCTCTCAAGGAAACTCAGTTTTCACACTCTATGCTTAGTGCCCTTTGAGTGCATTATCTAGGAATGAACCTGGTAGAGCATCCCACACAAACGAATGCTCCACATGCGGGTTTCACATGCCACCAACTCCACATTCTCAGGCAACTTCAGCGCCACAGCCGTTTTCAGATAGCCCTCAATGCAAAGGCTCTAGACGCAAATATTGGTGTGAGAGCTAATTCAATCAAGGAAATACTGCATGTTGGTGAAGGGCATATTGAAGAAGTATCAGCCGAGTGGTTCTTGTGGGAGAACAACTCCATTTGGCTCACTAACTTCACACACCATCAGGCTTCCAAGCAGCTCTCAAGGAAACTCAGTTTTCACACTCTATGCTTAGTGCCCTTTGAGTGCATTATATAGGAATGAACCTGGTAGAGCATCCCACACAAACGAATGCTCCACATGCGGGTTTCACATGCCACCAACTCCACATTCTCAGGCAACTTCAGCGCCACAGCCGTTTTCAGATAGCCCTCAATCCAAAGGCTCTAGACGCAAATATTGGTGTGAGGGCTAATTCAATCAAGGAAACACTGCATGTTGGTGAAGGGCATATTGAAGAAGGATCTGCCGAGTGGTTCTTGTGGGAGAACAACTCCATTTGGCTCACTAACTTCACACACCATCAGGCTTCCAAACAGCTCTCAAGGAAACTCAGTTTTCACACTCTATGCTTAGTGCCCTTTGAGTGCATTATCTAGGAATGAACCTGGTAGAGCATCCCACACAAACGAATGCTCCACATGCGGGTTTCACATGCCACCAACTCCACATTCTCAGGCAACTTCAGCACCACAGCCGTTTTCAGATAGCCCTCAATGCAAAGGCTCTAGACGCAAATATTGGTGTGAGAGCTAATTCAATCAAGGAAACACTGCATGTTGGTGAAGGGCATATTGAAGAAGGATCAGCCGAGTGGTTCTTGTGGGAGAACAACTCCATTTGGCTCACTAACTTCACACACCATCAGGCTTCCAAGCAGCTCTCAAGCAAACTCAGTTTTCACACTCTATGCTTAGTGCCCTTTGAGTGCATTATCTAGGAATGAACCTGGTAGAGCATCCCACACAAACGAATGCTCCACATGCGGGTTTCACATGCCACCAACTCCACATTCACAGGCAACTTCAGCGCCACAGCCGTTTTCAGATAACCCTCAATGCAAAGGCTCTAGGCACAAATATTGGTGTGAGAGCTAATTCAATCAAGGAAACACTGCATGTTGGTGAAGGGCATATTGAAGAAGGATCAGCCGAGTGGTTCTTGTGGGAGAACAACTCCATTTGGCTCACTAACTTCACACACCATCAGGCTTCCAAACAGCTCTCAAGGAAACTCAGTTTTCACACTCTATGCTTAGTGCCCTTTGAGTGCATTATCTAGGAATGAACCTGGTAGAGCATCCCACACAAACGAATGCTCCACATGCGGGTTTCACATGCCACCAACTCCACATTCACAGGCAACTTCAGCGCCACAGCCGTTTTCAGATAACCCTCAATGCAAAGGCTCTAGGCACAAATATTGGTGTGAGAGCTAATTCAATCAAGGAAACACTGCATGTTGGTGAAGGGCATATTGAAGAAGGATCAGCCGAGTGGTTCTTGTGGGAGAACAACTCCATTTGGCTCACTAACTTCACACACCATCAGGCTTCCAAACAGCTCTCAAGGAAACTCAGTTTTCACACTCTATGCTTAGTGCCCTTTGAGTGCATTATCTAGGAATGAACCTGGTAGAGCATCCCACACAAACGAATGCTCCACATGCGGGTTTCACATGCCACCAACTCCACATTCTCAGGCAACTTCAGCGCCACAGGTGTTTTCAGATAGCCCTCAATGCAAAAGCTCTAGATGCAAATATTGGTGTGAGAGCTAATTCAATCAAGGAAACACTGCATGTTGGTGAAGGGCATATTGAAGAAGGATCAGCCGAGTGGTTCTTGTGGGAGAACAACTCCATTTGGCTCACTAACTTCGCACACCATCAGGCTTCCAAGCAGCTCTCAAGGAAACTCAGGTTTCACACTCTATGCTTAGTGCCCTTTGAGTGCATTATCTAGGAATGAACCTGGTAGAGCATCCCACACAAACGAATGCTCCACATGCGGGTTTCACATGCCACCAACTCCACATTCTCAGGCAACTTCAGCGCCACAGCCGTTTTCAGATAGCCCTCAATGCAAAGGCTCTAGACGCAAATATTGGTGTGAGAGCTAATTCAATCAAGGAAACACTGCATGTTGGTGAAGGGCATATTGAAGAAGGATCAGCCGAGTGGTTCTTGTGGGAGAACAACTCCATTTGGCTCACTAACTTCACACACCATCAGGCTTCCAAGCAGCTCTCAAGGAAACTCAGTTTTCACACTCTATGCTTAGTGCCCTTTGAGTGCATTATCTAGGAATGAACCTGGTAGAGCATCCCACACAAACGAATGCTCCACATGCGGGTTTCACATGCCACCAACTCCACATTCACAGGCAACTTCAGCGCCACAGCCGTTTTCAGATAACCCTCAATGCAAAGGCTCTAGGCACAAATATTGGTGTGAGAGCTAATTCAATCAAGGAAACACTGCATGTTGGTGAAGGGCATATTGAAGAAGGATCAGCCGAGTGGTTCTTGTGGGAGAACAACTCCATTTGGCTCACTAACTTCACACACCATCAGGCTTCCAAACAGCTCTCAAGGAAACTCAGTTTTCACACTCTATGCTTAGTGCCCTTTGAGTGCATTATCTAGGAATGAACCTGGTAGAGCATCCCTCACAAACGAATGCTCCACATTCGGGTTTCACATGCCACCAACTCCACATTCACAGGCAACTTCAGCGCCACAGCCGTTTTCAGATAACCCTCAATGCAAAGGCTCTAGGCACAAATATTGGTGTGAGAGCTAATTCAATCAAGGAAACACTGCATGTTGGTGAAGGGCATATTGAAGAAGGATCAGCCGAGTGGTTCTTGTGGGAGAACAACTCCATTTGGCTCACTAACTTCACACACCATCAGGCTTCCAAACAGCTCTCAAGCAAACTCAGTTTTCACACTCTATGCTTAGTGCCCTTTGAGTGCATTATCTAGGAATGAACCTGGTAGAGCATCCCACACAAACGAATGCTCCACATGCGGGTTTCACATGCCACCAACTCCACATTCTCAGGCAACTTCAGCGCCACAGCTGTTTTCAGATAGCCCTCAATGCAAAAGCTCTAGATGCAAATATTGGTGTGAGAGCTAATTCAATCAAGGAAACACTGCATGTTGGTGAAGGGCATATTGAAGAAGGATCAGCCGAGTGGTTCTTGTGGGAGAACAACTCCATTTGGCTCACTAACTTCGCACACCATCAGGCTTCCAAGCAGCTCTCAAGGAAACTCAGGTTTCACACTCTATGCGTAGTGCCCTTTGAGTGCATTATCTAGGAATGAACCTGGTAGAGCATCCCACACAAACGAATGCTCCACATGCGGGTTTCACATGCCACCAACTCCACATTCTCAGGCAACTTCAGCGCCACAGCCGTTTTCAGATAGCCCTCAATGCAAAGGCTCTAGACGCAAATATTGGTGTGAGAGCTAATTCAATCAAGGAAACACTGCATGTTGGTGAAGGGCATATTGAAGAAGGATCAGCCGAGTGGTTCTTGTGGGAGAACAACTCCATTTGGCTCACTAACTTCACACACCATCAGGCTTCCAAGCAGCTCTCAAGGAAACTCAGTTTTCACACTCTATGCTTAGTGCCCTTTGAGTGCATTATCTAGGAATGAACCTGGTAGAGCATCCCACACAAATGAATGCTCCACATGCGGGTTTCACATGCCACCAACTCCACATTCACAGGCAACTTCAGCGCCACAGCCGTTTTCAGATAGCCCTCAATGCAAAGGCTCTAGACGCAAATATTGGTGTGAGAGCTAATTCAATCAAGGAAACACTGCATGTTGGTGAAGGGCATATTGAAGAAGGAACAGCTGAGTGGTTCTTGTGGGAGAACAACTCCATTTGGCTCACTAACTTCACACACCATCAGGCTTCCAAGCAGCTCTCAAGCAAACTCAGTTTTCACACTCTATGCTTAGTGCCCTTTGAGTGCATTATCTAGGAATGAACCTGGTAGAGCATCCCACACAAACGAATGCTCCACATGCGGGTTTCACATGCCACCAACTCCACATTCTCAGGCAACTTCAGCGCCACAGCCGTTTTCAGATAGCCCTCAATGCAAAGGTTCTAGACACAAATATTGGTGTGAGAGCTAATTCAATCAAGGAAACACTGCATGTTGGTGAAGGGCATATTGAAGAAGGATCAGCCGAGTGGTTCTTGTGGGAGAACAACTCCATTTGGCTCACTAACTTCACACACCATCAGGCTTCCAAGCAGCTCTCAAGGAAACTCAGTTTTCACACTCTATGCTTAGTGCCCTTTGAGTGCATTATCTAGGAATGAACCTGGTAGAGCATCCCACACAAACGAATGCTCCACATGCGGGTTTCACATGCCACCAACTCCACATTCTCAGGCAACTTCAGCGCCACAGCTGTTTTCAGATAGCCCTCAAGGCAAAGGCTCTAGACACAAATATTGGTGTGAGAGCTAATTCAATAAGGAAACACTGCATGTTGGTGAAGGGCATATTGAAGAAGGATCAGCCGAGTGGTTCTTGTGGGAGAACAACTCCATTTGGCTCACTAACTTCACACACCATCAGGCTTCCAAGCAGCTCTCAAGGAAACTCAGTTTTCACACTCTATGCTTAGTGCCCTTTGAGTGCATTATCTAGGAATGAACCTGGTAGAGCATCCCACACAAACGAATGCTCCACATGCGGGTTTCACATGCCACCAACTCCACATTCACAGGCAACTTCAGCGCCACAGCCGTTTTCAGATAGCCCTCAATGCAAAGGCTCTAGACGCAAATATTGGTGTGAGAGCTAATTCAATCAAGGAAACACTGCATGTTGGTGAAGGGCATATTGAAGAAGGATCAGCCGAGTGGTTCTTGTGGGAGAACAACTCCATTTGGCTCACTAACTTCACACACCATCAGGCTTCCAAACAGCTCTCAAGGAAACTCAGTTTTCACACTCTATGCTTAGTGCCCTTTGAGTGCATTATCTAGGAATGAACCTGGTAGAGCATCCCACACAAACGAATGCTCCACATGCGGGTTTCACATGCCACCAACTCCACATTCACAGGCAACTTCAGCGCCACAGCCGTTTTCAGATAGCCCTCAATGCAAAGGCTCTAGACGCAAATATTGGTGTGAGAGCTAATTCAACCAAGGAAACACTGCATGTTGGTGAAGGGCATATTGAAGAAGGATCAGCCGAGTGGTCCTTGTGGGACAACAACTCCATTTGGCTCACTAACTTCACACACCATCAGGCTTCCAAGCAGCTCTCAAGGAAACTCAGTTTTCACACTCTATGCTTAGTGCCCTTTGTTGAGTGCATTATCTAGGAATGAACCTGGCCGAGCATCCCACACAAACGAATGCTCCACATGCGGGTTTCACATGCCACCAACTCCACATTCACAGGCAACTTCAGCGCCACAGCCGTTTTCAGATAACCCTCAATGCAAAGGCTCTAGGCACAAATATTGGTGTGAGAGCTAATTCAATCAAGGAAACACTGCATGTTGGTGAAGGGCATATTGAAGAAGGATCAGCCGAGTGGTTCTTGTGGGAGAACAACTCCATTTGGCTCACTAACTTCACACACCATCAGGCTTCCAAACAGCTCTCAAGGAAACTCAGTTTTCACACTCTATGCTTAGTGCCCTTTGAGTGCATTATCTAGGAATGAACCTGGTAGAGCATCCCACACAAACGAATGCTCCACATGCGGGTTTCACATGCCACCAACTCCACATTCTCAGGCAACTTCAGCGCCACAGGTGTTTTCAGATAGCCCTCAATGCAAAAGCTCTAGATGCAAATATTGGTGTGAGAGCTAATTCAATCAAGGAAACACTGCATGTTGGTGAAGGGCATATTGAAGAAGGATCAGCCGAGTGGTTCTTGTGGGAGAACAACTCCATTTGGCTCACTAACTTCGCAAACCATCAGGCTTCCAAGCAGCTCTCAAGGAAACTCAGGTTTCACACTCTATGCTTAGTGCCCTTTGAGTGCATTATCTAGGAATGAACCTGGTAGAGCATCCCACACAAACGAATGCTCCACATGCGGGTTTCACATGCCACCAACTCCACATTCTCAGGCAACTTCAGCGCCACAGCCGTTTTCAGATAGCCCTCAATGCAAAGGCTCTAGACGCAAATATTGGTGTGAGAGCTAATTCAATCAAGGAAACACTGCATGTTGGTGAAGGGCATATTGAAGAAGGATCAGCCGAGTGGTTCTTGTGGGAGAACAACTCCATTTGGCTCACTAACTTCACACACCATCAGGCTTCCAAGCAGCTCTCAAGGAAACTCAGTTTTCACACTCTATGCTTAGTGCCCTTTGAGTGCATTATCTAGGAATGAACCTGGTAGAGCATCCCACACAAATGAATGCTCCACATGCGGGTTTCACATGCCACCAACTCCACATTCACAGGCAACTTCAGCGCCACAGCCGTTTTCAGATAGCCCTCAATGCAAAGGCTCTAGACGCAAATATTGGTGTGAGAGCTAATTCAATCAAGGAAACACTGCATGTTGGTGAAGGGCATATTGAAGAAGGAACAGCTGAGTGGTTCTTGTGGGAGAACAACTCCATTTGGCTCACTAACTTCACACACCATCAGGCTTCCAAGCAGCTCTCAAGCAAACTCAGTTTTCACACTCTATGCTTAGTGCCCTTTGAGTGCATTATCTAGGAATGAACCTGGTAGAGCATCCCACACAAACGAATGCTCCACATGCGGGTTTCACATGCCACCAACTCCACATTCTCAGGCAACTTCAGCGCCACAGCCGTTTTCAGATAGCCCTCAATGCAAAGGCTCTAGACACAAATATTGGTGTGAGAGCTAATTCAATCAAGGAAACACTGCATGTTGGTGAAGGGCATATTGAAGAAGGATCAGCCGAGTGGTTCTTGTGGGAGAACAACTCCATTTGGCTCACTAACTTCACACACCATCAGGCTTCCAAGCAGCTCTCAAGGAAACTCAGTTTTCACACTCTATGCTTAGTGCCCTTTGAGTGCATTATCTAGGAATGAACCTGGTAGAGCATCCCACACAAACGAATGCTCCACATGCGGGTTTCACATGCCACCAACTCCACATTCTCAGGCAACTTCAGCGCCACAGCTGTTTTCAGATAGCCCTCAAGGCAAAGGCTCTAGACACAAATATTGGTGTGAGAGCTAATTCAATAAGGAAACACTGCATGTTGGTGAAGGGCATATTGAAGAAGGATCAGCCGAGTGGTTCTTGTGGGAGAACAACTCCATTTGGCTCACTAACTTCACACACCATCAGGCTTCCAAGCAGCTCTCAAGGAAACTCAGTTTTCACACTCTATGCTTAGTGCCCTTTGAGTGCATTATCTAGGAATGAACCTGGTAGAGCATCCCACACAAACGAATGCTCCACATGCGGGTTTCACATGCCACCAACTCCACATTCACAGGCAACTTCAGCGCCACAGCCGTTTTCAGATAGCCCTCAATGCAAAGGCTCTAGACGCAAATATTGGTGTGAGAGCTAATTCAATCAAGGAAACACTGCATGTTGGTGAAGGGCATATTGAAGAAGGATCAGCCGAGTGGTTCTTGTGGGAGAACAACTCCATTTGGCTCACTAACTTCACACACCATCAGGCTTCCAAACAGCTCTCAAGGAAACTCAGTTTTCACACTCTATGCTTAGTGCCCTTTGAGTGCATTATCTAGGAATGAACCTGGTAGAGCATCCCACACAAACGAATGCTCCACATGCGGGTTTCACATGCCACCAACTCCACATTCTCAGGCAACTTCAGCGCCACAGCCGTTTTCAGATAGCCCTCAATGCAAAGGCTCTAGACGCAAATATTGGTGTGAGAGCTAATTCAACCAAGGAAACACTGCATGTTGGTGAAGGGCATATTGAAGAAGGATCAGCCGAGTGGTCCTTGTGGGACAACAACTCCATTTGGCTCACTAACTTCACACACCATCAGGCTTCCAAGCAGCTCTCAAGGAAACTCAGTTTTCACACTCTATGCTTAGTGCCCTTTGTTGAGTGCATTATCTAGGAATGAACCTGGCCGAGCATCCCACACAAACGAATGCTCCACATGCGGGTTTCACATGCCACCAACTCCAGATTGGCAGGCAACTTCAGCGCCACAGCCGTTTTCAGATAACCCTCAATGCAAAGGATCTAGACACAAATATTGGTGTGAGAGCTAATTCAATCAAGGAAACACTGCATGTTGGTGAAGGGGATATTGAAGAAAGATCAGCCAAGTGGTTCTTTTGGGAGAACAACTCCATTTGGCTCACTAAATTCACACACCATCAGGCTTCCAAGCAGCTCTCAAGGAAACTCAGTTTTCACACTCTATGCTTAGTGCCCTTTGAGTGCATTATCTAGGAATGAACCTGGTAGAGCATCCCACACAAACAAATGCTCCACATGCGGGTTTCACATGCCACCAACTCCACATTCACAGGCAACTTCAGCGCCACAGCCGTTTTCAGATAGCCCTCAATGCAAAGGCTCTAGACACAAATATTGGTGTGAGAGCTAATTCAATCAAGGAAACACTGCATGTTGGTGAAGGGCATATTGAAGAAGGATCAGCCGAGTGGTTCTTGTGGGAGAACAACTCCATTTGGCTCACTAACTTCACACACCATCAGGCTTCCAAGCAGCTCTCAAGGAAACTCAGTTTTCACACTCTATGCTTAGTGCCCTTTGAGTGCATTATCTAGGAATGAACCTGGTAGAGCATCCCACACAAACGAATGCTCCACATGCGGGTTTCACATGCCACCAACTCCACATTCTCAGGCAACTTCAGCGCCACAGCCGTTTTCAGATAGCCCTCAATGCAAAGGCTCTAGACGCAAATATTGGTGTGAGAGCTAATTCAACCAAGGAAACACTGCATGTTGGTGAAGGGCATATTGAAGAAGGATCAGCCTAGTGGTCCTTGTGGGACAACAACTCCATTTGGCTCACTAACTTCACACACCATCAGGCTTCCAAGCAGCTCTCAAGGAAACTCAGTTTTCACACTCTATGCTTAGTGCCCTTTGTTGAGTGCATTATCTAGGAATGAACCTGGTAGAGCATCCCACACAAACGAATGCTCCACATGCGGGTTTCACATGCCACCAACTCCAGATTGGCAGGCAACTTCAGCGCCACAGCCGTTTTCAGATAACCCTCAATGCAAAGGATCAAGACACAAATATTGGTGTGAGAGCTAATTCAATCAAGGAAACACTGCATGTTGGTGAAGGGGATATTGAAGAAAGATCAGCCAAGTGGTTCTTTTGGGAGAACAACTCCATTTGGCTCACTAAATTCACACACCATCAGGCTTCCAAGCAGCTCTCAAGGAAACTCAGTTTTCACACTCTATGCTTAGTGCCCTTTGAGTGCATTATCTAGGAATGAACCTGGTAGAGCATCCCACACAAACAAATGCTCCACATGCGGGTTTCACATGCCACCAACTCCACATTCACAGGCAACTTCAGCGCCACAGCCGTTTTCAGATAGCCCTCAATGCAAAGGCTCTAGACACAAATATTGGTGTGAGAGCTAATTCAATCAAGGAAACACTGCATGTTGGTGAAGGGCATATTGAAGAAGGATCAGCCGAGTGGTTCTTGTGGGAGAACAACTCCATTTGGCTCACTAACTTCACACACCATCAGGCTTCCAAGCAGCTCTCAAGGAAACTCAGTTTTCACACTCTATGCTTAGTGCCCTTTGAGTGCATTATCTAGGAATGAACCTGGTAGAGCATCCCACACAAACGAATGCTCCACATGCGGGTTTCACATGCCACCAACTCCACATTCTCAGGCAACTTCAGCGCCACAGCCGTTTTCAGATAGCCCTCAATGCAAAGGCTCTAGACGCAAATATTGGTGTGAGAGCTAATTCAATCAAGGAAACACTGCATGTTGGTGAAGGGCATATTGAAGAAGGATCAGCCGAGTGGTTCTTGTGGGAGAACAACTCCATTTGGCTCACTAACTTCACACACCATCAGGCTTCCAAGCAGCTCTCAAGGAAACTCAGTTTTCACACTCTATGCTTAGTGCCCTTTGAGTGCATTATCTAGGAATGAACCTGGTAGAGCATCCCACACAAACGAATGCTCCACATGCGGGTTTCACATGCCACCAACTCCACATTCTCAGGCAACTTCAGCGCCACAGCCGTTTTCAGATAGCCCTCAATGCAAAGGCTCTAGACGCAAATATTGGTGTGAGAGCTAATTCAACCAAGGAAACACTGCATGTTGGTGAAGGGCATATTGAAGAAGGATCAGCCGAGTGGTCCTTGTGGGACAACAACTCCATTTGGCTCACTAACTTCACACACCATCAGGCTTCCAAGCAGCTCTCAAGGAAACTCAGTTTACACACACTATGCTTAGTGTCCTTTGTTGAGTGCATTATCTAGGAATGAACCTGGCCGAGCATCCCACACAAACGAATGCTCCACATGCGGGTTTCACATGCCACCAACTCCACATTCACAGGCAACTTCAGCGCCACAGCCGTTTTCAGATAACCCTCAATGCAAAGGATCTAGACACAAATATTGGTGTGAGAGCTAATTCAACCAAGGAAACACTGCATGTTGGTGAAGGGCATATTGAAGAAGGATCAGCCGAGTGGTTCTTGTGGGAGAACAACTCCATTTGGCTCACTAACTTCACACACCATCAGGCTTCCAAGCAGCTCTCAAGGAAACTCAGTTTTCACACTCTATGCTTAGTGCCCTTTGAGTGCATTATCTAGGAATGAACCTGGTAGAGCATCCCACACAAACAAATGCTCCACATGCGGGTTTCACATGCCACCAACTCCAGATTGGCAGGCAACTTCAGCGCCACAGCCGTTTTCAGATAACCCTCAATGCAAAGGATCTAGACACAAATATTGGTGTGAGAGCTAATTCAATCAAGGAAACACTGCATGTTGGTGAAGGGGATATTGAAGAAAGATCAGCCAAGTGGTTCTTTTGGGAGAACAACTCCATTTGGCTCACTAAATTCACACACCATCAGGCTTCCAAGCAGCTCTCAAGGAAACTCAGTTTTCACACTCTATGCTTAGTGCCCTTTGAGTGCATTATCTAGGAATGAACCTGGTAGAGCATCCCACACAAACAAATGCTCCACATGCGGGTTTCACATGCCACCAACTCCACATTCACAGGCAACTTCAGCGCCACAGCCGTTTTCAGATAGCCCTCAATGCAAAGGCTCTAGACACAAATATTGGTGTGAGAGCTAATTCAATCAAGGAAACACTGCATGTTGGTGAAGGGCATATTGAAGAAGGATCAGCCGAGTGGTTCTTGTGGGAGAACAACTCCATTTGGCTCACTAACTTCACACACCATCAGGCTTCCAAGCAGCTCTCAAGGAAACTCAGTTTTCACACTCTATGCTTAGTGCCCTTTGAGTGCATTATCTAGGAATGAACCTGGTAGAGCATCCCACACAAACGAATGCTCCACATGCGGGTTTCACATGCCACCAACTCCACATTCTCAGGCAACTTCAGCGCCACAGCTGTTTTCAGATAGCCCTCAAGGCAAAGGCTCTAGACACAAATATTGGTGTGAGAGCTAATTCAATAAGGAAACACTGCATGTTGGTGAAGGGCATATTGAAGAAGGATCAGCCGAGTGGTTCTTGTGGGAGAACAACTCCATTTGGCTCACTAACTTCACACACCATCAGGCTTCCAAGCAGCTCTCAAGGAAACTCAGTTTTCACACTCTATGCTTAGTGCCCTTTGAGTGCATTATCTAGGAATGAACCTGGTAGAGCATCCCACACAAACGAATGCTCCACATGCGGGTTTCACATGCCACCAACTCCACATTCTCAGGCAACTTCAGCGCCACAGCTGTTTTCAGATAGCCCTCAAGGCAAAGGCTCTAGACACAAATATTGGTGTGAGAGCTAATTCAATAAGGAAACACTGCATGTTGGTGAAGGGCATATTGAAGAAGGATCAGCCGAGTGGTTCTTGTGGGAGAACAACTCCATTTGGCTCACTAACTTCACACACCATCAGGCTTCCAAGCAGCTCTCAAGGAAACTCAGTTTTCACACTCTATGCTTAGTGCCCTTTGAGTGCATTATCTAGGAATGAACCTGGTAGAGCATCCCACACAAACGAATGCTCCACATGCGGGTTTCACATGCCACCAACTCCACATTCACAGGCAACTTCAGCGCCACAGCCGTTTTCAGATAGCCCTCAATGCAAAGGCTCTAGACGCAAATATTGGTGTGAGAGCTAATTCAATCAAGGAAACACTGCATGTTGGTGAAGGGCATATTGAAGAAGGATCAGCCGAGTGGTTCTTGTGGGAGAACAACTCCATTTGGCTCACTAACTTCACACACCATCAGGCTTCCAAACAGCTCTCAAGGAAACTCAGTTTTCACACTCTATGCTTAGTGCCCTTTGAGTGCATTATCTAGGAATGAACCTGGTAGAGCATCCCACACAAACGAATGCTCCACATGCGGGTTTCACATGCCACCAACTCCACATTCTCAGGCAACTTCAGCGCCACAGCCGTTTTCAGATAGCCCTCAATGCAAAGGCTCTAGACGCAAATATTGGTGTGAGAGCTAATTCAACCAAGGAAACACTGCATGTTGGTGAAGGGCATATTGAAGAAGGATCAGCCGAGTGGTCCTTGTGGGACAACAACTCCATTTGGCTCACTAACTTCACACACCATCAGGCTTCCAAGCAGCTCTCAAGGAAACTCAGTTTTCACACTCTATGCTTAGTGCCCTTTGTTGAGTGCATTATCTAGGAATGAACCTGGCCGAGCATCCCACACAAACGAATGCTCCACATGCGGGTTTCACATGCCACCAACTCCAGATTGGCAGGCAACTTCAGCGCCACAGCCGTTTTCAGATAACCCTCAATGCAAAGGATCTAGACACAAATATTGGTGTGAGAGCTAATTCAATCAAGGAAACACTGCATGTTGGTGAAGGGGATATTGAAGAAAGATCAGCCAAGTGGTTCTTTTGGGAGAACAACTCCATTTGGCTCACTAAATTCACACACCATCAGGCTTCCAAGCAGCTCTCAAGGAAACTCAGTTTTCACACTCTATGCTTAGTGCCCTTTGAGTGCATTATCTAGGAATGAACCTGGTAGAGCATCCCACACAAACAAATGCTCCACATGCGGGTTTCACATGCCACCAACTCCACATTCACAGGCAACTTCAGCGCCACAGCCGTTTTCAGATAGCCCTCAATGCAAAGGCTCTAGACACAAATATTGGTGTGAGAGCTAATTCAATCAAGGAAACACTGCATGTTGGTGAAGGGCATATTGAAGAAGGATCAGCCGAGTGGTTCTTGTGGGAGAACAACTCCATTTGGCTCACTAACTTCACACACCATCAGGCTTCCAAGCAGCTCTCAAGGAAACTCAGTTTTCACACTCTATGCTTAGTGCCCTTTGAGTGCATTATCTAGGAATGAACCTGGTAGAGCATCCCACACAAACGAATGCTCCACATGCGGGTTTCACATGCCACCAACTCCACATTCTCAGGCAACTTCAGCGCCACAGCCGTTTTCAGATAGCCCTCAATGCAAAGGCTCTAGACGCAAATATTGGTGTGAGAGCTAATTCAATCAAGGAAACACTGCATGTTGGTGAAGGGCATATTGAAGAAGTATCAGCCGAGTGGTTCTTGTGGGAGAACAACTCCATTTGGCTCACTAACTTCACACACCATCAGGCTTCCAAGCAGCTCTCAAGGAAACTCAGTTTTCACACTCTATGCTTAGTGCCCTTTGAGTGCATTATCTAGGAATGAACCTGGTAGAGCATCCCACACAAACGAATGCTCCACATGCGGGTTTCACATGCCACCAACTCCACATTCTCAGGCAACTTCAGCGCCACAGCCGTTTTCAGATAGCCCTCAATGCAAAGGCTCTAGACGCAAATATTGGTGTGAGAGCTAATTCAACCAAGGAAACACTGCATGTTGGTGAAGGGCATATTGAAGAAGGATCAGCCGAGTGGTCCTTGTGGGACAACAACTCCATTTGGCTCACTAACTTCACACACCATCAGGCTTCCAAGCAGCTCTCAAGGAAACTCAGTTTACACACACTATGCTTAGTGTCCTTTGTTGAGTGCATTATCTAGGAATGAACCTGGCCGAGCATCCCACACAAACGAATGCTCCACATGCGGGTTTCACATGCCACCAACTCCACATTCACAGGCAACTTCAGCGCCACAGCCGTTTTCAGATAACCCTCAATGCAAAGGATCTAGACACAAATATTGGTGTGAGAGCTAATTCAACCAAGGAAACACTGCATGTTGGTGAAGGGCATATTGAAGAAGGATCAGCCGAGTGGTTCTTGTGGGAGAACAACTCCATTTGGCTCACTAACTTCACACACCATCAGGCTTCCAAGCAGCTCTCAAGGAAACTCAGTTTTCACACTCTATGCTTAGTGCCCTTTGTTGAGTGCATTATCTAGGAATGAACCTGGCCGAGCATCCCACACAAACGAATGCTCCACATGCGGGTTTCACATGCCACCAACTCCAGATTGGCAGGCAACTTCAGCGCCACAGCCGTTTTCAGATAACCCTCAATGCAAAGGATCTAGACACAAATATTGGTGTGAGAGCTAATTCAATCAAGGAAACACTGCATGTTGGTGAAGGGGATATTGAAGAAAGATCAGCCAAGTGGTTCTTTTGGGAGAACAACTCCATTTGGCTCACTAAATTCACACACCATCAGGCTTCCAAGCAGCTCTCAAGGAAACTCAGTTTTCACACTCTATGCTTAGTGCCCTTTGAGTGCATTATCTAGGAATGAACCTGGTAGAGCATCCCACACAAACAAATGCTCCACATGCGGGTTTCACATGCCACCAACTCCACATTCACAGGCAACTTCAGCGCCACAGCCGTTTTCAGATAGCCCTCAATGCAAAGGCTCTAGACACAAATATTGGTGTGAGAGCTAATTCAATCAAGGAAACACTGCATGTTGGTGAAGGGCATATTGAAGAAGGATCAGCCGAGTGGTTCTTGTGGGAGAACAACTCCATTTGGCTCACTAACTTCACACACCATCAGGCTTCCAAGCAGCTCTCAAGGAAACTCAGTTTTCACACTCTATGCTTAGTGCCCTTTGAGTGCATTATCTAGGAATGAACCTGGTAGAGCATCCCACACAAACGAATGCTCCACATGCGGGTTTCACATGCCACCAACTCCACATTCTCAGGCAACTTCAGCGCCACAGCCGTTTTCAGATAGCCCTCAATGCAAAGGCTCTAGACGCAAATATTGGTGTGAGAGCTAATTCAACCAAGGAAACACTGCATGTTGGTGAAGGGCATATTGAAGAAGGATCAGCCGAGTGGTCCTTGTGGGACAACAACTCCATTTGGCTCACTAACTTCACACACCATCAGGCTTCCAAGCAGCTCTCAAGGAAACTCAGTTTTCACACTCTATGCTTAGTGCCCTTTGTTGAGTGCATTATCTAGGAATGAACCTGGTAGAGCATCCCACACAAACGAATGCTCCACATGCGGGTTTCACATGCCACCAACTCCAGATTGGCAGGCAACTTCAGCGCCACAGCCGTTTTCAGATAACCCTCAATGCAAAGGATCTAGACACAAATATTGGTGTGAGAGCTAATTCAATCAAGGAAACACTGCATGTTGGTGAAGGGGATATTGAAGAAAGATCAGCCAAGTGGTTCTTTTGGGAGAACAACTCCATTTGGCTCACTAAATTCACACACCATCAGGCTTCCAAGCAGCTCTCAAGGAAACTCAGTTTTCACACTCTATGCTTAGTGCCCTTTGAGTGCATTATCTAGGAATGAACCTGGTAGAGCATCCCACACAAACAAATGCTCCACATGCGGGTTTCACATGCCACCAACTCCACATTCACAGGCAACTTCAGCGCCACAGCCGTTTTCAGATAGCCCTCAATGCAAAGGCTCTAGACACAAATATTGGTGTGAGAGCTAATTCAATCAAGGAAACACTGCATGTTGGTGAAGGGCATATTGAAGAAGGATCAGCCGAGTGGTTCTTGTGGGAGAACAACTCCATTTGGCTCACTAACTTCACACACCATCAGGCTTCCAAGCAGCTCTCAAGGAAACTCAGTTTTCACACTCTATGCTTAGTGCCCTTTGAGTGCATTATCTAGGAATGAACCTGGTAGAGCATCCCACACAAACGAATGCTCCACATGCGGGTTTCAC
The DNA here is from genome assembly GCF_030435755.1 of Ochotona princeps. Taxonomy (NCBI): domain Eukaryota; kingdom Metazoa; phylum Chordata; class Mammalia; order Lagomorpha; family Ochotonidae; genus Ochotona; species Ochotona princeps. Next base: position 22,848 of record NW_026699456.1, read on the forward strand.
ATGCCACCAACTCCACATTCTCAGGCAACTTCAGCGCCACAGCCGTTTTCAGATAGCCCTCAATGCAAAGGCTCTAGACGCAAATATTGGTGTGAGAGCTAATTCAATCAAGGAAACACTGCATGTTGGTGAAGGGCATATTGAAGAAGGATCAGCCGAGTGGTTCTTGTGGGAGAACAACTCCATTTGGCTCACTAACTTCACACACCATCAGGCTTCCAAGCAGCTCTCAAGGAAACTCAGTTTTCACACTCTATGCTTAGTGCCCTTTGAGTGCATTATCTAGGAATGAACCTGGTAGAGCATCCCACACAAACGAATGCTCCACATGCGGGTTTCACATGCCACCAACTCCACATTCTCAGGCAACTTCAGCGCCACAGCCGTTTTCAGATAGCCCTCAATGCAAAGGCTCTAGACGCAAATATTGGTGTGAGAGCTAATTCAACCAAGGAAACACTGCATGTTGGTGAAGGGCATATTGAAGAAGGATCAGCCGAGTGGTCCTTGTGGGACAACAACTCCATTTGGCTCACTAACTTCACACACCATCAGGCTTCCAAGCAGCTCTCAAGGAAACTCAGTTTTCACACTCTATGCTTAGTGTCCTTTGTTGAGTGCATTATCTAGGAATGAACCTGGCCGAGCATCCCACACAAACGAATGCTCCACATGCGGGTTTCACATGCCACCAACTCCACATTCACAGGCAACTTCAGCGCCACAGCCGTTTTCAGATAACCCTCAATGCAAAGGATCTAGACACAAATATTGGTGTGAGAGCTAATTCAATCAAGGAAACACTGCATGTTGGTGAAGGGCATATTGAAGAAAGATCAGCCAAGTGGTTCTTTTGGGAGAACAACTCCATTTGGCTCACTAAATTCACACACCATCAGGCTTCCAAGCAGCTCTCAAGGAAACTCAGTTTTCACACTCTATGCTTAGTGCCCTTTGAGTGCATTATCTAGGAATGAACCTGGTAGAGCATCCCACACAAACGAATGCTCCACATGCGGGTTTCACATGCCACCAACTCCACATTCACAGGCAACTTCAGCGCCACAGCCGTTTTCAGATAGCCCTCAATGCAAAGGCTCTAGATGCAAATATTGGTGTGAGAGCTAATTCAATCAAGGAAACACTGCATGTTGGTGAAGAGCATATTGAAGAAGGATCAGCCGAGTGGTTCTTGTGGGAGAACAACTCCATTTGGCTCACTAACTTCACACACCATCAGGCTTCCAAGCAGCTCTCAAGGAAACTCAGTTTTCACACTCTATGCTTAGTGCCCTTTGAGTGCATTATCTAGGAATGAACCTGGTAGAGCATCCCACACAAACGAATGCTCCACATGCGGGTTTCACATGCCACCAACTCCACATTCTCAGGCAACTTCAGCGCCACAGCCGTTTTCAGATAGCCCTCAATGCAAAGGCTCTAGACGCAAATATTGGTGTGAGAGCTAATTCAATCAAGGAAACACTGCATGTTGGTGAAGGGCATATTGAAGAAGTATCAGCCGAGTGGTTCTTGTGGGAGAACAACTCCATTTGGCTCACTAACTTCACACACCATCAGGCTTCCAAGCAGCTCTCAAGGAAACTCAGTTTTCACACTCTATGCTTAGTGCCCTTTGAGTGCATTATCTAGGAATGAACCTGGTAGAGCATCCCACACAAACGAATGCTCCACATGCGGGTTTCACATGCCACCAACTCCACATTCACAGGCAACTTCAGCGCCACAGCCGTTTTCAGATAGCCCTCAATCCAAAGGCTCTAGACGCAAATATTGGTGTGAGGGCTAATTCAATCAAGGAAACACTGCATGTTGGTGAAGGGCATATTGAAGAAGGATCAGCCGAGTGGTTCTTGTGGGAGAACAACTCCATTTGGCTCACTAACTTCACACACCATCAGGCTTCCAAGCAGCTCTCAAGGAAACTCAGTTTTCACACTCTATGCTTAGTGCCCTTTGAGTGCATTATCTAGGAATGAACCTGGTAGAGCATCCCACACAAACGAATGCTCCACATGCGCATTTCACATGCCACCAACTCCACATTCTCAGGCAACTTCAGCACCACAGCCGTTTTCAGATAGCCCTCAATGCAAAAGCTCTAGATGCAAATATTGGTGTGAGAGCTAATTCAATCAAGGAAACACTGCATGTTGGTGAAGGGCATATTGAAGAAGGATCAGCCGAGTGGTTCTTGTGGGAGAACAACTCCATTTGGCTCACTAACTTCACACACCATCAGGCTTCCAAGCAGCTCTCAAGGAAACTCAGTTTTCACACTCTATGCTTAGTGCCCTTTGAGTGCATTATCTAGGAATGAACCTGGTAGAGCATCCCACACAAACGAATGCTCCACATGCGGGTTTCACATGCCACCAACTCCACATTCTCAGGCAACTTCAGCGCCACAGCCGTTTTCAGATAGCCCTCAATGCAAAGGCTCTAGACGCAAATATTGGTGTGAGAGCTAATTCAATCAAGGAAACACTGCATGTTGGTGAAGGGCATATTGAAGAAGGATCAGCCGAGTGGTTCTTGTGGGAGAACAACTCCATTTGGCTCACTAACTTCACACACCATCAGGCTTCCAAACAGCTCTCAAGGAAACTCAGTTTTCACACTCTATGCTTAGTGCCCTTTGAGTGCATTATCTAGGAATGAACCTGGTAGAGCATCCCACACAAACGAATGCTCCACATGCGGGTTTCACATGCCACCAACTCCACATTCTCAGGCAACTTCAGCGCCACAGCCGTTTTCAGATAGCCCTCAATGCAAAGGCTCTAGACGCAAATATTGGTGTGAGAGCTAATTCAATCAAGGAAACACTGCATGTTGGTGAAGGGCATATTGAAGAAGGATCAGCCGAGTGGTTCTTGTGGGAGAACAACTCCATTTGGCTCACTAACTTCACACACCATCAGGCTTCCAAACAGCTCTCAAGGAAACTCAGTTTTCACACTCTATGCTTAGTGCCCTTTGAGTGCATTATCTAGGAATGAACCTGGTAGAGCATCCCACACAAACGAATGCTCCACATGCGGGTTTCACATGCCACCAACTCCACATTCTCAGGCAACTTCAGCGCCACAGCCGTTTTCAGATAGCCCTCAATGCAAAAGCTCTAGATGCAAATATTGGTGTGAGAGCTAATTCAATCAAGGAAACACTGCATGTTGGTGAAGGGCATATTGAAGAAGGATCAGCCGAGTGGTTCTTGTGGGAGAACAACTCCATTTGGCTCACTAACTTCACACACCATCAGGCTTCCAAGCAGCTCTCAAGGAAACTCAGTTTTCACACTCTATGCTTAGTGCCCTTTGAGTGCATTATCTAGGAATGAACCTGGTAGAGCATCCCACACAAACGAATGCTCCACATGCGGGTTTCACATGCCACCAACTCCACATTCTCAGGCAACTTCAGCGCCACAGCCATTTTCAGATAGCCCTCAATGTAAAGGCTCTAGACGCAAATATTGGTGTGAGAGCTAATTCAGTCAAGTAAACACTGCATGTTGGTGAAGGGCATATTGAAGAAGGATCAGCCGAGTGGTTCTTGTGGAAGAACAACTCCATTTGGCTCACTAACTTCACACACCATCAGGCTTCCAAGCAGCTCTCAAGGAAACTCAGTTTTCACAATCTATGCTTAGTGCCTTGTGAGTTCCTAGGACTGAAATGAAGCTTGGTTAGCATGCCACACAAACGAATGCTCCACATGCGCATTTCACATGCCACCAACTCCACATTCACAGGCAACTTCAGCGCCACAGTCGTTTTTAGAAAGCCCTCAATGCAAAGGCTCTAGACGCAAATATTGGTGTGAGAGCTAATTCAATCAAGGAAACACTGCATGTTGGTGAAGGGCATATTGAAGAAGGATCAGCCGAGTGGTTCTTGTGGGAGAACAACTCCATTTGGCTCACTAACTTCACACACCATCAGGCTTCCAAACAGCTCTCAAGGAAACTCAGTTTTCACACTCTATGCTTAGTGCCCTTTGAGTGCATTATCTAGGAATGAACCTGGTAGAGCATCCCACACAAACGAATGCTCCACATGCGGGTTTCACATGCCACCAACTCCACATTCTCAGGCAACTTCAGCGCCACAGCCGTTTTCAGATAGCCCTCAATGCAAAGGCTCTAGACGCAAATATTGGTGTGAGAGCTAATTCAATCAAGGAAACACTGCATGTTGGTGAAGGGCATATTGAAGAAGGATCAGCCGAGTGGTTCTTGTGGGAGAACAACTCCATTTGGCTCACTAACTTCACACACCATCAGGCTTCCAAGCAGCTCTCAAGGAAACTCAGTTTTCAACTCTAGGCTTAGTGCCCTTTGAGTGCATTATCTAGGAATGAACCTGGTAGAGCATCCCACACAAACGAATGCTCCAAATGCGGGTTTCACATGCCACCAACTCCACATTCTCAGGCAACTTCAGCGTCACACCCGTTTTCAGATAGCCCTCAATGCAAAGGCTCTAGACGCAAATATTGGTGTGAGAGCTAATTCAATCAAGGAAACACTGCATGTTGGTGAAGGGCATATTGAAGAAGGATCAGCCGAGTGGTTCTTGTGGGAGAACAACTCCATTTGGCTCACTAACTTCACACACCATCAGGCTTCCAAGCAGCTCTCAAGGAAACTCACTTTTCACACTCTATGCTTAGTGCCTTTTGAGTATGTGGGACTGAAATGAACGTTGGTGAGCATCCCACACAAACGAATGCTCCACATGCGGGTTTCACATGCCACCAACTCCACATTCACAGGCAACTTCAGCGCCACAGCCGTTTTCAGATAGCCCTCAATCCAAAGGCTCTAGACGCAAATATTGGTGTGAGAGCTAATTCAATCAAGGAAACACTGCATGTTGGTGAAGGGCATATTGAAGAAGGATCAGCCGAGTGGTTCTTGTGGGAGAACAACTCCATTTGGCTCACTAATTTCACACACCACCAGGCTTCCAAGCAGCTCTCAAGGAAACTCAGTTTTCACACTCTATGCTTAGTGCCCTTTGAGTGCATTATCTAGGAATGAACTTGGTAGAGCATCCCACACAAACGAATGCTCCACATGCGGGTTTCACATGCCACCAACTCCACATTCGCAGGCAACTTCAGCGCCACAGCCATTTTCAGATAGCCCTCAATGCAAAGGCTCTAGACGCAAATATTGGTGTGAGAGCTAATTCAATCAAGGAAACACTGCATGTTGGTGAAGGGCATATTGAAGAAGGATCAGCCGAGTGGTTCTTGTGGGAGAACAACTCCATTTGGCTCACTAACTTCACACACCATCAGGCTTCCAAAAGGCTCTCAAGGAAACTCAGTTTTCACACTCTATGCTTAGTGCCCTTTGAGTGCATTATCTAGGAATGAACCTGGTAGCGCATCCCACACAAACGAATGCTCCACATGCGGGTTTCACATGCCACCAACTCCACATTCTCAGGCAACTTCAGCGCCACAGCCGTTTTCAGATAGCCCTCAATGCAAAGGCTCTAGACGCAAATATTGGTGTGAGAGCTAATTCAATCAAGGAAACACTGCATGTTGGTGAAGGGCATATTGAAGAAGGATCAGCCGAGTGGTTCTTGTGGGAGAACAACTCCATTTGGCTCACTAACTTCACACACCATCAGGCTTCCAAGCAGCTCTCAAGGAAACTCACTTTTCACACTCTATGCTTAGTGCCCTTTGAGTGCATTATCTAGGAATGAACTTCTTAGAGCATCCCACACAAACGAATGCTCCACATGCGGGTTTCACATGCCACCAACTCCACATTCGCAGGCAACTTCAGCGCCACAGCCATTTTCAGATAGCCCTCAATGCAAAGGCTCTAGACGCAAATATTGGTGTGAGAGCTAATTCAATCAAGGAAACACTGCATGTTGGTGAAGGGCATATTGAAGAAGGATCAGCCAAGTGGTTCTTGTTGGAGAACAACTCCATTTGGCTCACTAACGTCACATACCGTCAGGCTTCCAAGCAGCTCTCAAGGAAACTCAGTTTTCACACTCTATGCTTAGTGCCCTTTGAGTGCATTATCTAGGAATGAACCTGGTAGAGCATCCCACACAAACGAATGCTCCACATGCGGGTTTCACATGCCACCAACTCCACATTCACAGGCAACTTCAGCACCACAGCCGTTTTCAGATAGCCCTCAATGCAAAGGCTCTAGACGCAAATATTGGTGTGAGAGCTAATTCAATCAAGGAAACACTGCATGTTGGTGAAGGGCATATTGAAGAAGGATCAGCCGAGTGGTTCTTGTGGGAGAACAACTCCATTTGGCTCTCTAACTTCACACACCATCAGGCTTCAAAGCAGCTCTCAAAGAAACTCAGTTTTCACACTCTATGCTTAGTGCCCTTTGAGTGCATTATCTAGGAATGAACCTGGTAGAGCATCCCACACAAACGAATGCTCCACATGCGGGTTTCACATGCCACCAACTCCACATTCTCAGGCAACTTCAGCGCCACAGCCGTTTTCAGATAGCCCTCAATGCAGAGGCTCTAGACGCAAATACTGGTGTGAGAGCTAATTCAATCAAGGAAACACTGCATGTTGGTGAAGGGCATATTGAAGAAGGATCAGCCGAGTGGTTCTTGTGGGAGAACAACTCCATTTGGCTCACTAACTTCACACACCATCAGGCTTCCAAGCAGCTCTCAAGGAAACTCAGTTTTCACACTCTATGCTTAGTGCCCTTTGAGTGCATTATCTAGGAATGAACCTGGTAGAGCATCCCACACAAACGAATGCTCCACATGCGGGTTTCACATGCCACCAACTCCACATTCTCAGGCAACTTCAGCGCCACAGCCGATTTCAGATAGCCCTCAATGCAGAGGCTCTAGACGCAAATATTGGTGTGAGAGCTAATTCAATCAAGGAAACACTGCATGTTGGTGAAGGGCATATTGAAGAAGGATCAACCGAGTGGTTCTTGTGGGAGAACAACTCCATTTGGCTCACTAACTTCACACACCATCAGGCTTCCAAAAAGCTCTCAAGGAAACTCAGTTTTCACACTCTATGCTTAGTGCCCTTTGAGTGCATTATCTAGGGAATGAACCTGGTAGAGCATCCCCACACAAACGAATGCTCCACATGCGGGTTTCACATGCCACCAACTCCACATTCTCAGGCAACTTCAGCGCCACAGCCGTTTTTCAGATAGCCCTCAATGCAAAGGCTCCAGACGCAAATATTGGTGTGAGAGCTAATTCAATCAAGGAAACACTGCATGTTGGTGAAGGGCATATTGAAGAAGGATCAGCCGAGTGGTTCTTGTGGGAAGAACAACTCCATTTGGGCTCACTAACTTCACACACCATCAGGCTTCCAAACAGCTCTCAAGGAAACTCAGTTTTCACACTCTATGCTTAGTGCCCTTTGACTACATTATCTAGGAATGAACCAGGTAGAGCATCCCACACAAACGGAATGCTCCACATGCGGTTTTCACATGCCACCAACTCCACATTCTCAGGCAACTTCAGCGCCACTGCCGTTTTCACATAGCCCTCAATGCAAAGGCTCTAGACGCAAATATTGGTGTGAGAGCTAATTCAATCAAGGAAACACTGCATGTTGGTGAAGGGCATATTGAAGAAGGATCAGCTGAGTGGTTCTTGTGGGAGAACAACTCCATTTGGCTCACTAACTTCACACACCATCAGCTTCCAAGCAGCTCTCAAGGAAACTCAGTTTTCACAATCTATGCTTAGAGCCATGTGAGTTCCCTAGGACTGAAATGAAGCTTGGTTAGCATCCCACACAAACGAATGCTCCACATGCGCATTTTCACATGCCACCAACTCCACATTCACAGGCAACTTCAGCGCCACAGCCGTTTTCAGATAGCCCCTCAATGCAAAGGCCTCTAGACGCAAATACTGGTGTGAGAGCTAATTCAATCAAGGAAACACTGCATGTTGGTTAATGGCATACTGAAGAAGGATCAGCCGAGTGGTTCTTGTGGGAGAACAACTCCATTTGGCTCACTAACTTCACACACCATCAGGCTTCCAAGCAGCTCTCAAGGAAACTCAGTTTTCACACTCTATGCTTAGTGCCCTTTGAGTGCATTATCTAGGAATGAACCTGGTAGAGCATCCCACACAAACGAATGCTCCACATGCGGGTTTCACATGCCACCAACTCCACATTCTCAGGCAACTTCAGCGCCACAGCCGTTTCAGATAGCCCTCAATGCAAAGGCTCTAGACGCAAATATTGGTGTGAGAGCTAATTCAATCAAGGAAACACTGCATGTTGGTGAAGGGCATATTGAAGAAGGATCAGCCGAGTGGTTCTTGTGGGAGAACAACTCCATTTGGCTCACTAACTTCACACACCATCAGGCTTCCAAGCAGCTCTCAAGAGGAAACTCAGTTTTCACACTCTATGCTTAGTGCCCTTTGAGTGCATTATCTAGGAATGAAACCTGGTAGAGCATCCCACACAAACGAATTGCTCCTCATGCGGGTTTCACATGCCACCAACTCCACATTCTCAGGCAACTTCAGCGCCACAGCCGTTTTCAGATAGCCCTCAATGCAAAGGCTCTAGACGCAAATATTGGTGTGAGAGCTAATTCAATCAAGGAAACACTGCATGTTGGTGAAGGGCATATTGAAGAAGGATCAGCCGAGTGGTTCTTGTGGAGAACAACTCCATTTGGCTCACTAACTTCACACACCACCAGGCTTCCAAGCAGCTCTCAAGGAAAACTCAGTTTTCACACTCTATGCTTAGTGCCCTTTGAGTGCATTATCTAGGAATGAACCTGGTAGAGCATCCCACACAAACGAATGCTCCACATGCGGGTTTCACATGCCACCAACTCCACATTCTCAGGCAACTTCAGCGCCACAGCCGTTTTCAGATAGCCCTCAATGCAAAGGCTCTAGACGCAAATATTGGTGTGAGAGCTAATTCAATCAAGGAAACACAGCATGTTGGTGAAGGGCATATTGAAGAAGGATCAGCCGAGTGGTTCTTGTGGGAGAAACAACTCCATTTGGCTCACTAACTTCACACACCATCAGGCTTCCAAGCAGCTCTCAAGGAAACTCAGTTTTCACACTCTAGGCTTAGTGCCCTTTGACTACATTATCTAGGAATGAACCTGGTAGAGCATCCACACAAACGAATGCTCCACATGCGGGTTTCACATGCCACCAACTACACATTCTCAGGCAACTTCAGCGCCACAGCCGTTTTCAGATAGCCCTCAATGCAAAGGCTCTAGACGCAAATATTGGTGTGAGAGCTAATTCAATCTAGGAAACACTGCATGTTGGTGAAGGGCATATTGAAGAAGGATCAGCCGAGTGGTTCTTGTGGGAGAACAACTCCATTTGGCTCACTAACGTCACACACCATCAGGCTTCCAAGCAGCTCTCAAGGAAACTCAGTTTTCAACTCTAGGCTTAGTGCCCTTTGAGTGCATTATCTAGGAATGAACCTGGTAGAGCATCCACACAAACGAATGCTCCACATGCGGGTTTCACATGCCACCAACTCCAGATTGGCAGGCAACTTCAGCGCCACAGCCGTTTTCAGATAGCCCTCAATGCAAAGGCTCTAGACGCAAATACTGGTGTGAGAGCTAATTCAATCAAGGAAACACTGCATGTTGGTGAAGGGCATATTGAAGAAGGATCAGCCGAGTGGTTCTTGTGGGACAACAACTCCATTTGGCTCACTAACTTCACACACCATCAGGCTTCCAAAAGGCTCTCAAGGGAAACTCAGTTTTCACACTCTATGCTTAGTGCCCTTTGAGTGCATTATCTAGGAATGAACCTGGTAGCACATCCCACACAAACGAATGCTCCACATGCGGGTTTCACATGCCACACCAACTCCACATTCTCAGGCAACTTCAGCGCCACAGCCGTTTTTCAGATAGCCCTCAATGCAAAGGCTCTAGACGCAAATATTGGTGTGAGAGCTAATTCAATCAAGGAAACACTGCATGTTGGTGAAGGGCATATTGAAGAAGGATCAGCCGAGTGGTTCTTGTGGGAGAACAACTCCATTTGGCTCACTAACTTCACACACCATCAGGCTTCCAAGCAGCTCTCAGGAAACTCACTTTTCACACTCTATGCTTAGTGCCCCTTTGAGTGCATTATCTAGGAATGAACTTGGTAGAGCATCCCACACAAACGAATGCTCCACATGCGGGTTTCACATGCCACCAACTCCACATTCACAGGCAACTTCAGCGCCACAGCCATTTTCAGATAGCCCTCAATGCAAAGGCTCTAGACGCAAATATTGGTGTGAGAGCTAATTCAATCAAGGAAACACTGCATGTGTCTGGTGAAGGGCATATTGAAGAAGGATCAGCCAAGTGGTTCTTGTGGGAGAACAACTCCATTTGGCTCATTAACGTCACATACCATCAGGCTTCCAAGCAGCTCTCAAGGAAACTCAGTTTTCACACTCTATGCTTAGTGCCCTTTGAGTGCATTATCTAGGAATGAACCTGGTAGAGCATCCCACACAAACGAATGCTCCACATGCGGGTTTCACATGCACCAACTCCACATTCTCAGGCAACTTCAGCGCCACAGCCATTTTCAGATAGCCCTCAATGCAAAGGCTCTAGACGCAAATATTGGTGTGAGAGCTAATTCAATCAAGGAAACACTGCATGTTGGTGAAGGGCATATTGAAGAAGGATCAGCCGAGTGGTTCTTGTGGAGAGAACAACTCCATTTGGCTCACTAACTTCACACACCATCAGGCTTCCAAGCAGCTCTCAAAGAAACTCAGTTTTCACACTCTATGCTTAGTGCCCTTTGAGTGCATTATCTAGGAATGAACCTGGTAGAGCATCCCACACAAACAAATGCTCCACATGCGGGTTTCACATGCCACCAACTCCACATTCTCAGGCAACTTCAGCGCCACAGCCGTTTTCAGATAGCCCTCAATGCAAAGGCTCTAGACGCAAATATTGGTGTGAGAGCTAATTCAATCAAGGAAACACTGCATGTTGGTGAAGGGCATATTGAAGAAGGATCAGCCGAGTGGTTCTTGTGGGAGAACAACTCCATTTGGCTCACTAACTTCACACACACCATCAGGCTTCCATAAAGCTCTCAAGGAAACTCAGTTTTCACACTCTATGCTTAGTGCCCTTTGAGTGCATTATCTAGGAATGAACCCTGGTAGCGCATCCCACAGCAAACGAATGCTCCACATGCGGGTTTCACATGCCACCAAACTCCACATTCTCAGGCAACCTTCAGCGCCACAGCCGTTTTCAGATAGCCCTCAATGCAAAGGCTCTAGACGCAAATATTGGTGTGAGAGCTAATTCAATCAAGGAAACACTGCATGTTGGTGAAGGGCATATTGAAGAAGGATCAGCCGAGTGGTTCTTGTGGGAGAACAACTCCATTTGGCTCACTAACTTCACACACCATCAGGCTTCCAAGCAGCTCTCAAGAAACTCAGTTTTCACACTCTATGCTTAGTGCCCTTTGAGTGCATTATCTAGAAATGAACCTGGTAGAGCATCCCACACAAACGAATGCTCCACATGCGGGTTTCACATGCCACCAACTCCACATTCGCAGGCAAATACAGCGCCACAGCCATTTTCAGATAGCCCTTAATGCAAAGGCTCTAGACGCAAATACTGGTGTGAGAGCTAATTCAATCAAGGAAACACTGCATGTTGGTGAAGGGCATATTGAAGAAGGATCAGCCAAGTGGTTCTTGTGGGAGAACAACTCCATTTGGCTCTTTAACGTCACATACCATCAGGCTTCCAAGCAGCTCTCAAGGAAACTCAGTTTTCACACTCTATGCTTAGTGCCCTTTGAGTGCATTATCTAGGAGATGAACCTGGTAGAGCATCCCACACAAACGAGATGCTCCACATGCGGGTTTCACATGCCACCAACTCCACATTCTCAGGCAACTTCAGCACCACAGCCGTTTTCAGATAGCCCTCAATGCAAAGGCTCTAGACGCAAATATTGGTGTGAGAGCTAATTCAATCAAGGAAACACTGCATGTTGGTGAAGGGCATATTGAAGAAGGATCAGCCGAGTGGTTCTTGTGGGAGAACAACTCCATTTGGGCTCACTAACTTCACACACACCATCAGGCTTCCAAGCAGCTCTCAAGGAAACTCAGTTTTCACAACTCTATGCTTAGTGCCCTTTTGAGTGCATTATCTAGGAATGAACCTGGTAGAGCATCCCACACAAACGAATGCTCCACATGCGGGTTTTCACATGCCACCAACTCCACATTCTCAGGCAACTTCAGCGCCACAGCCGTTTTCAGATAGCCCTCAATGCAAAGGCTCTAGACGCAAATATTGGTGTGAGAGCTAATTCAATCAAGGAAACACTGCATGTTGGTGAAGGGCATATTGAAGAAGGATCAGCCGAGTGGTTCTTGTGGGAGAACAACTCCATTTGGCTCACTAACTTCACACACCATCAGGCTTCCAAGCAGCTCTCAAGGAAACTCACTTTTCATACTCTATGCTTAGTGCCCTTTGAGTGCATTATCTAGAAATGAACCTGGTAGAGCATCCCACACAAACGAATGCTCCACATGCGGGTTTCACATGCCACCAACTCCACATTCGCAGGCAAATACAGCGCCACAGCCATTTTCAGATAGCCCTTAATGCAAAGGCTCTAGACGCAAACACTGGTGTGAGAGCTAATTCAATCAAGGAAACACTGCATGTTGGTGAAGGGCATATTGAAGAAGGATCAGCCAAGTGGTTCTTGTGGGAGAACAACTCCATTTGGCTCACTAACGTCACATACCATCAGGCTTCCAAGCAGCTCTCAAGGAAACTCAGTTTTCACACTCTATGCTTAGTGCCCTTTGAGTGCATTATCTAGGAATGAACCTGGTAGAGCATCCCACACAAACGAATGCTCCACATGCGGGTTTCACATGCCACCAACTCCACATTCTCAGGCAACTTCAGCGCCACAGCCATTTTCAGATAGCCCTCAATGCAGAGGCTCTAGACGCAAATACTGCTGTGAGAGCTAATTCAATCAAGGAAACACTGCATGTTGGTGAAGGGCATATTGAAGAAGGATCAGCCGAGTGGTTCTTGTGGGAGAACAACTCCATTTGGCTCACTAACTTCACACACCATCAGGCTTCCAAGCAGCTCTCAAGGAAACTCAGTTTTCACACTCTCTGCTTAGTGCCCTTTGAGTGCATTATCTAGGAATGAACCTGGTAGAGCATCCCACACAAACGAATGCTCCACATGCGGGTTTCACATGCCACCAACTCCACATTCTCAGGCAACTTCAGCGCCACAGCCGTTTTCAGATAGCCCTCAATGCAAAGGCTCTAGACGCAAATATTGGTGTGAGAGCTAATTCAATCAAGGAAACACTGCATGTTGGTGAAGGGCATATTGAAGAAGGATCAGCCGAGTGGTTCTTGTGGGAGAACAACTCCATTTGGCTCACTAACTTCACACACCATCAGGCATCCAAAAAGCTCTCAAGGAAACTCAGTTTTCACACTCTATGCTTAGTGCCCTTTGAGTGCATTATCTAGGAATGAACCTGGTAGCGCATCCCACACAAACGAATGCTCCACATGCGGGTTTCACATGCCACCAACTCCACATTCTCAGGCAACTTCAGCGCCACAGCCGTTTTCAGATAGCCCTCAATGCAAAGGCTCTAGACGCAAATATTGGTGTGAGAGCTAATTCAATCAAGGAAACACTGCATGTTGGTGAAGGGCATATTGAAGAAGGATCAGCCGAGTGGTTCTTGTGGGAGAACAACTCCATTTGGCTCACTAACTTCACACACCATCAGGCTTCCAAGCAGCTCTCAAGGAAACTCAGTTTTCACACTCTATGCTTAGTGCCCTTTGAGTGCATTATCTAGAAATGAACCTGGTAGAGCATCCCACACAAACGAATGCTCCACATGCGGGTTTCACATGCCACCAACTCCACATTCGCAGGCAAATACAGCGCCACAGCCATTTTCAGATAGCCCTTAATGCAAAGGCTCTAGACGCAAATACTGGTGTGAGAGCTAATTCAATCAAGGAAACACTGCATGTTGGTGAAGGGCATATTGAAGAAGGATCAGCCAAGTGGTTCTTGTGGGAGAACAACTCCATTTGGCTCACTAACGTCACATACCATCAGGCTTCCAAGCAGCTCTCAAGGAAACTCAGTTTTCACACTCTATGCTTAGTGCCCTTTGAGTGCATTATCTAGGAATGAACCTGGTAGAGCATCCCACACAAACGAATGCTCCACATGCGGGTTTCACATGCCACCAACTCCACATTCTCAGGCAACTTCAGCACCACAGCCGTTTTCAGATAGCCCTCAATGCAAAGGCTCTAGACGCAAATATTGGTGTGAGAGCTAATTCAATCAAGGAAACACTGCATGTTGGTGAAGGGCATATTGAAGAAGGATCAGCCGAGTGGTTCTTGTGGGAGAACAACTCCATTTGGCTCACTAACTTCACACACCATCAGGCTTCCAAGCAGCTCTCAAGGAAACTCAGTTTTCACACTCTATGCTTAGTGCCTTTTGAGTGCATTATCTAGGAATGAACCTGGTAGAGCATCCCACACAAACGAATGCTCCACATGCGGGTTTCACATGCCACCAACTCCACATTCTCAGGCAACTTCAGCGCCACAGCCGTTTTCAGATAGCCCTCAATGCAAAGGCTCTAGACGCAAATATTGGTGTGAGAGCTAATTCAATCAAGGAAACACTGCATGTTGGTGAAGGGCATATTGAAGAAGGATCAGCCGAGTGGTTCTTGTGGGAGAACAACTCCATTTGGCTCACTAACTTCACACACCATCAGGCTTCCAAGCAGCTCTCAAGGAAACTCACTTTTCATACTCTATGCTTAGTGCCCTTTGAGTGCATTATCTAGAAATGAACCTGGTAGAGCATCCCACACAAACGAATGCTCCACATGCGGGTTTCACATGCCACCAACTCCACATTCGCAGGCAAATACAGCGCCACAGCCATTTTCAGATAGCCCTTAATGCAAAGGCTCTAGACGCAAATACTGGTGTGAGAGCTAATTCAATCAAGGAAACACTGCATGTTGGTGAAGGGCATATTGAAGAAGGATCAGCCAAGTGGTTCTTGTGGGAGAACAACTCCATTTGGCTCACTAACGTCACATACCATCAGGCTTCCAAAAAGCTCTCAAGGAAACTCAGTTTTCACACTCTATGCTTAGTGCTCTTTGAGTGCATTATCTAGGAATGAACCTGGTAGAGCATCCCACACAAACGAATGCTCCACATGCGGGTTTCACATGCCACCAACTCCACATTCTCAGGCAACTTCAGCACCACAGCCGTTTTCAGATAGCCCTCAATGCAAAGGCTCTAGACGCAAATATTGGTGTGAGAGCTAATTCAATCAAGGAAACACTGCATGTTGGTGAAGGGCATATTGAAGAAGGATCAGCCGAGTGGTTCTTGTGGGAGAACAACTCCATTTGGCTCACTAACTTCACACACCATCAGGCTTCCAAGCAGCTCTCAAGGAAACTCAGTTTTCACACTCTATGCTTAGTGCCCTTTGAGTGCATTATCTAGGAATGAACCTGGTAGAGCATCCCACACAAACGAATGCTCCACATGCGGGTTTCACATGCCACCAACTCCACATTCTCAGGCAACTTCAGTGCCACAGCCGTTTTCAGATAGCCCTCAATGCAGAGGCTCTAGACGCAAATACTGGTGTGAGAGCTAATTCAATCAAGGAAACACTGCATGTTGGTGAAGAGCATATTGAAGAAGGATCAGACGAGTGGTTCTTGTGGGAGAACAACTCCATTTGGCTCACTAACTTCACACACCATCAGGCTTCCAAGCAGCTCTCAAGGAAACTCAGTTTTCACACTCTATGCTTAGTGCCCTTTGAGTGCATTATCTAGGAATGAACCTGGTAGAGCATCCCACACAAACGAATGCTCCACATGCGGGTTTCACATGCCACCAACTCCACATTCTCAGGCAACTTCAGCGCCACAGCCGTTTTCAGATAGCCCTCAATGCAAAGGCTCTAGACGCAAATATTGGTGTGAGAGCTAATTCAATCAAGGAAACACTGCATGTTGGTGAAGGGCATATTGAAGAAGGATCAGCCGAGTGGTTCTTGTGGGAGAACAACTCCATTTGGCTCACTAACTTCACACACCATCAGGCTTCCAAGCAGCTCTCAAGGAAACTCAGTTTTCACACTCTATGCTTAGTGCCCTTTGAGTGCATTATCTAGGAATGAACCTGGTAGAACATCCCACACAAACGAATGCTCCACATCCGGGTTTCACATGCCACCAACTCCACATTCTCAGGCAACTTCAGCGCCACAGCCGTTTTCAGATAGCCCTCAATGCAAAGGCTCTAGACGCAAATATTGGTGTGAGAGCTAATTCAATCAAGGAAACACTGCATGTTGGTGAAGGGCATATTGAAGAAGGAACAGCTGAGTGGTTCTTGTGGGAGAACAACTCCATTTGGCTCACTAACTTCACACACCATCAGGCTTCCAAGCAGCTCTCAAGCAAACTCAGCTTTCACACTCTATGCTTAGCGCCTTTTGAGTACCTAGAACTGAAATGAGGCTTGGTTAGCATCCCACACAAATGAATGCTCCACATGCGCATTTCACATGCCACCAACTCCACATTCACAGGCAACTTCAGCGCCACAGCCGTTTTCAGATAGCCCTCAATGCAAAGGCTCTAGACGCAAATATTGGTGTGAGAGCTAATTCAATCAAGGAAACACTGCATGTTGGTGAAGGGCATATTGAAGAAGGATCAGCCGAGTGGTTCTTGTGGGAGAACAACTCCATTTGGCTCACTAACTTCACACACCATCAGGCTTCCAAGCAGCTCTCAAGGAAACTCAGTTTTCACACTCTAGGCTTAGTGCCCTTTGAGTGCATTATCTAGGAATGAACCTGGTAGAGCATCCCACACAAACGAATGCTCCACATGCGGGTTTCACATGCCACCAACTCCACATTCTCAGGCAACTTCAGCGCCAGAGCCGTTTTCAGATAGCCCTCAATGCAAAGGCTCTAGACGCAAATATTGGTATGAGAGCTAATTCAATCAAGGAAACACTGCATGTTGGTGAAGGGCATATTGAAGAAGGATCAGCCGAGTGGTTCTTGTGGGAGAACAACTCCATTTGGCTCACTAACTTCACACACCATCAGGCTTCCAAGCAGCTCTCAAGGAAACTCAGTTTTCACACTCTATGCTTAGTGCCCTTTGAGTGCATTATCTAGGAATGAACCTGGTAGAGCATCCCACACAAACGAATGCTCCACATGCGGGTTTCACATGCCACCAACTCCACATTGACAGGCAACTTCAGCGCCACAGCCATTTTCAGATAGCCCTCAATGCAAAGGCTCTAGACGCAAATATTGGTGTGAGAGCTAATTCAATCAAGGAAACACTGCATGTTGGTGAAGGGCATATTGAAGAAGGATCAGCCGAGTGGTTCTTGTGGGAGAACAACTCCATTTGGCTCACTAACTTCACACACCATCCGGCTTCCAAGCAGCTCTCAAGGAAACTCAGTTTTGACTCTCTATGCTTAGTGCCCTTTGAGTGCATTATCTAGGAATAAACCTGGTAGAGCATCCCACACAAACGAATGCTCCACATGCGGGTTTCACATGCCACCAACTCCACATTCACAGGCAACTTCAGCGCCACAGCCGTTTTCAGATAGCCCTCAATGCAAAGGCTCTAGACGCAAATATTGGTGTGAGAACTAATTCAATCAAGGAAACACTGCATGTTGGTGAAGGGCATATTGAAGAAGGATCAGCCGAGTGGTTCTTGTGGGAGAACAACTCCATTTGGCTCACTAACTTCACACACCATCAGGCTTCCAAGCAGCTCTCAAGGAAACTCAGTTTTCACACTCTATGCTTAGTGCCCTTTGAGTGCATTATCTAGGAATGAACCTGGTAGAGCATCCCAACAAACAAATGCTCCACATGCGGGTTTCACATGCCACCAACTCCACATTCACAGGCAACTTCAGCGCCGCAGCCGTTTTCAGATAGCCCTCAATGCAAAGGCTCTAGACGCAAATACTGGTGTGAGAGCTAATTCAATCAAGGAAACACTGCATGTTGGTGAAGGGCATATTGAAGAAGGATCAGCCAAGTGGTTCTTGTGGGAGAACAACTCCATTTTGCTCACTAACTTCACACACCATCAGGCTTCCCAGCAGCTCTCAAGGAAACTCAGTTTTCACACTCTATGCTTTGTGCCCTTTGAGTGCATTATCTAGGAATGAGCCTGGTAGAGCATCCCACACAAACGAATGCTCCACATGCGGGTTTCACATGCCACCAACTCCACATTCTCAGGCAACTTCAGCGCCACAGCCGTTTTCAGATAGCCCTCAATGCAAAGGCTCTAGACGCAAATATTGGTGTGAGAGCTAATTCAATCAAGGAAACACTGCATGTTGGTGAAGGGCATATTGAAGAAGGATCAGCCGAGTGGTTCTTGTGGGAGAACAACTCCATTTGGCTCACTAACTTCACACACCATCAGGCTTCCAAGCAGCTCTCAAGGAAACTCAGTTTTCACACTCTAGGCTTAGTGCCCTTTGAGTGCATTATCTAGGAATGAACCTGGTAGAGCATCCCACACAAACAAATGAACAAATGCTCCACATGCGGGTTTCACATGCCACCAACTCCACATTCACAGGCAACTTCAGCGCCACAGCCGTTTTCAGATAGCCCTCAATGCAAAGGCTCTAGACGCAATATTGGTGTGAGAGCTAATTCAATCAAGGAAACACTGCATGTTGGTGAAGGGCATATTGAAGAAGGATCAGCCGAGTGGTTCTTGTGGGAGAACAACTCCATTTGGCTCACTAACTTCACACACCATCAGGCTTCCAAGCAGCTCTCAAGGAAACTCAGTTTTCACACTCTATGCTTAGTGCCTTTTGAGTACCTAGGACTGAAATGAAGCTTGGTTAGCATCCCACACAAACGAATGCTCCACATGCGGGTTTCACATGCCACCAACTCCACATTCACAGGCAACTTCAGCGCCACAGCCATTTTCTGATAGCCCTCAATGCAAAGGCTCTAGACGCAAATACTGGTGTGAGAGCTAATTCAATCAAGGAAACACTGCATGTTGGTGAAGGGCATATTGAAGAAGGATCAGCCGAGTGGTTCTTGTGGGAGAACAACTCCATTTGGCTCACTAACTTCACACACCATCAGGCTTCCAAGCAGCTCTCAAGGAAACTCAGTTTTCACACTCTATGCTTAGTGCCCTTTGAGTGCATTATCTAGGAATGAACCTGGTAGAGCATCCCACACAAACGAATGCTCCACATGCGGGTTTCACATGCCACCAACTCCACATTCTCAGGCAACTTCAACGCCACAGCCGTTTTCAGATAGCCCTCAATGCAAAGGCTCTAGACGCAAATATTGGTGTGAGAGCTAATTCAATCAAGGAAACACTGCATGTTGGTGAAGGGCATATTGAAGAAGGATCAGCCGAGTGGTTCTTGTGGGAGAACAACTCCATTTGGCTCACTAACTTCACACACCATCAGGCTTCCACGCAGCTCTCAAGGAAACTCAGTTTTCACACTCTATGCTTAGTGCCCTTTGAGTGCATTATCTAGGAATGAACCTGGTAGAGCATCCCACACAAACGAATGCTCCACATGCGGGTTTCACATGCCACCAACTCCACATTCTCAGGCAACTTCAGCGCCACAGCCGTTTTCAGATAGCCCTCAATGCAAAGGCTCTAGACGCAATATTGGTGTGAGAGCTAATTCAATCAAGGAAACACTGCATGTTGGTGAAGGGCATATTGAAGAAGGATCAGCTGAGTGGTTCTTGTGGGAGAACAACTCCATTTGGCTCACTAACTTCACACACCATCAGGCTTCCAAGCAGCTCTCAAGGAAACTCAGTTTTCACACTCTATGCTTAGTGCCTTTTGAGTACCTAGGACTGAAATGAAGGTTGGTGAGCATCCCACACAAACGAATGCTCCACATGCGGGTTTCACATGCCACCTACTCCACATTCACAGGCAACTTCAGCGCCACAGCCATTTTCTGATAGCCCTCAATGCAAAGGCTCTAGACGCAAATATTGGTGTGAGAGCTAATTCAATCAAGGAAACACTGCATGTTGGTGAAGGGCATATTGAAGAAGGATCAGCCGAGTGGTTCTTGTGGGAGAACAACTCCATTTGGCTCACTAACTTCACACACCACCAGGCTTCCAAGCAGCTCTCAAGGAAACTCAGTTTTCACACTCTATGCTTAGTGCCCTTTGAGTGCATTATCTAGGAATGAACCTGGTAGAGCATCCCACACAAACGAATGCTCCACATGCGGGTTTCACATGCCACCAACTCCACATTGACAGGCAACTTCAGCGCCACAGCCGTTTTCAGATAGCCCTCAATGCAAAGGCTCTAGACGCAATATTGGTGTGAGAGCTAATTCAATCAAGGAAACACTGCATGTTGGTGAAGGGCATATTGAAGAAGGATCAGCTGAGTGGTTCTTGTGGGAGAACAACTCCATTTGGCTCACTAACTTCACACACCATCAGGCTTCCAAGCAGCTCTCAAGGAAACTCAGTTTTCACACTCTATGCTTAGTGCCTTTTGAGTACCTAGGACTGAAATGAAGCTTGGTTAGCATCCCACACAAACGAATGCTCCACATGCGGGTTTCACATGCCACCAACTCCACATTCACAGGCAACTTCAGCGCCACAGCCATTTTCTGATAGCCCTCAATGCAAAGGCTCTAGACGCAAATATTGGTGTGAGAGCTAATTCAATCAAGGAAACACTGCATGTTGGTGAAGGGCATATTGAAGAAGGATCAGCCGAGTGGTTCTTGTGGGAGAACAACTCCATTTGGCTCACTAACTTCACACACCACCAGGCTTCCAAGCAGCTCTCAAGGAAACTCAGTTTTCACACTCTATGCTTAGTGCCCTTTGAGTGCATTATCTAGGAATGAACCTGGTAGAGCATCCCACACAAACGAATGCTCCACATGCGGGTTTCACATGCCACCAACTCCACATTGACAGGCAACTTCAGCGCCACAGCCGTTTTCAGATAGCCCTCAATGCAAAGGCTCTAGACGCAAATATTGGTGTGAGAGCTAAATCAATCAAGGAAACACTGCATGTTGGTGAAGGGCATATTGAAGAAGGATCAGCCGAGTGGTTCTTGTGGGAGAACAACTCCATTTGGCTCACTAACTTCACACACCATCAGGCTTCCACGCAGCTCTCAAGGAAACTCAGTTTTCACACTCTAGGCTTAGTGCCCTTTGAGTGCATTATCTAGGAATGAACCTGGTAGAGCATCCCACACAAACGAATGCTCCACATGCGGGTTTCACATGCCACCAACTCCACATTCTCAGGCAACTTCAGCGCCACAGCCGTTTTCAGATAGCCCTCAATGCAAAGGCTCTAGACGCAAATATTGGTGTGAGAGCTAATTCAATCAAGGAAACACTGCATGTTGGTGAAGGGCATATTGAAGCAGGATCAGCCGAGTGGTTCTTGTGGGAGAACAACTCCATTTGGCTCACTAACTTCACACACCATCAGGCTTCCAAGCAGCTCTCAAGGAAACTCAGTTTTCACACTCTATGCTTAGTGCCCTTTGACTACATTATCTAGGAATGAACCTGGTAGAGCATCACACACAAACGAATGCTCCAAATTCGGGTTTCACATGCCACCAACTCCACATTCTCAGGCAACTTCAGCGCCACAGCCGTTTTCAGATAGCCCTCAATGCAAAGGCTCTAGACGCAAATATTGGTGTGAGAGCTAATTCAATCAAGGAAACACTGCATGTTGGTGAAGGGCATATTGAAGAAGGATCAGCCGAGTGGTTCTTGTGGGAGAACAACTCCATTTGGCTCACTAACTTCACACACCATCAGGCTTCCAAGCAGCTCTCAAGGAAACTCAGTTTTCACACTCTAGGCTTAGTGCCCTTTGAGTGCATTATCTAGGAATGAACCTGGTAGAGCATCGCACACAAACGAATGCTCCACATGCGGGTTTCACATGCCACCAACTCCACATTCTCAGGCAACTTCAGCGCCACAGCCGTTTTCAGATAGCCCTCAATGCAAAGGCTCTAGACGCAAATATTGGTGTGAGAGCTAATTCAATCAAGGAAACACTGCATGTTGGTGAAGGGCATATTGAACAAGGATCAGCTGAGTGGTTCTTATGGGAGAACAACTCCATTTGGCTCACTAACTTCACACACCATCAGGCTTCCAAGCAGCTCTCAAGCAAACTCAGTTTTCACAATCTATGCTTAGTGCCTTGTGAGTACCTAGGACTGAAATGAAGCTTGGTTAGCATCCCACACAAACGAATGCTCCACATGCGCATTTCACATGCCACAAACTCCACATTCACAGGCAACTTCAGCGCCACAGCCGTTTTCAGATAGCCCTCAATGCAAAGGCTCTAGACGCAAATATTGGTGTGAGAGCTAATTCAATCAAGGAAACACTGCATGTTGGTGAAGGGCATATTGAAGAAGGATCAGCCGAGTGGTTCTTGTGGGAGAACAACTCCATTTGGCTCACTAACTTCACACACCATCAGGCTTCCAAACAGGTCTCAAGGAAACTCAGTTTTCACACTCCATGCTTAGTGCCCTTTGAGTGCATTATCTAGGAATGAACCTGGTAGAGCATCCCACACAAACGAATGCTCCACATGCGGGTTTCACATGCCACCAACTCCACATTCTCAGGCAACTTCAGCGCCACAGCCGTTTTCAGATAGCCCTCAATGCAAAGGCTCTAGACGCAAATATTGGTGTGAGAGCTAATTCAATCAAGGAAACACTGCATGTTGGTGAAGGGCATATTGAAGCAGGATCAGCCGAGTGGTTCTTGTGGGAGAACAACTCCATTTGGCTCACTAACTTCACACACCATCAGGCTTCCAAGCACCTCTCAAGGAAACTCAGTTTTCACACTCTATGCTTAGTGCCCTTTGACTACATTATCTAGGAATGAACCTGGTAGAGCATCCCACACAAACGAATGCTCCACATTCGGGTTTCACATGCCACCAACTCCACATTCTCAGGCAACTTCAGCGCCACAGCCGTTTTCAGATAGCCCTCAATGCAAAGGCTCTAGACGCAAATATTGGTGTGAGAGCTAATTCAATCAAGGAAACACTGCATGTTGGTGAAGGGCATATTGAAGAAGGATCAGCCGAGTGGTTCTTGTGGGAGAACAACTCCATTTGGCTCACTAACTTCACACACCATCAGGCTTCCAAGCAGCTCTCAAGGAAACTCAGTTTTCACACTCTAGGCTTAGTGCCCTTTGAGTGCATTATCTAGGAATGAACCTGGTAGAGCATCCCACACAAACGAATGCTCCACATGCGGGTTTCACATGCCACCAACTCCACATTCTCAGGCAACTTCAGCGCCACAGCCGTTTTCAGATAGCCCTCAATGCAAAGGCTCTAGACGCAAATATTGGTGTGAGAGCTAATTCAATCAAGGAAACACTGCATGTTGGTGAAGGGCATATTGAACAAGGATCAGCTGAGTGGTTCTTATGGGAAAACAACTCCATTTGGCTCACTAACTTCACACACCATCAGGCTTCCAAGCAGCTCTCAAGGAAACTCAGTTTTCACAATCTATGCTTAGTGCCTTGTGAGTACCTAGGACTGAAATGAAGCTTGGTTAGCATCCCACACAAACGAATGCTCCACATGCGCATTTCACATGCCACCAACTCCACATTCTCAGGCAACTTCAGCGCCACAGCCGTTTTCAGATAGCCCTCAATGCAAAGGCTCTAGACGCAAATATTGGTGTGAGAGCTAATTCAATCAAGGAAACACTGCATGTTGGTGAAGGGCATATTGAAGAAGGATCAACTGAGTGGTTCTTGTGGGAGAGCAACTCCATTTGGCGCACTAACTTCACACACCACCAGGCTTCCAAGCAGCTCTCAAGGAAACTCAGTTTTCACACTCTATGCTTAGTGCCCTTTGAGTGCATTATCTAGGAATGAACCTGGTAGAGCATCCCACACAAACGAATGCTCCACATGCGGGTTTCACATGCCACCAACTCCACATTCACAGGCAACTTCAGCGCCACAGCCGTTTTCAGATAGCCCTCAATGCAAAGGCTCTAGACGCAAATATTGGTGTGAGAGCTAATTCAATCAAGGAAACACTGCATGTTGGTGAAGGGCATATTGAACAAGTATCAGCTGAGTGGTTCTTGTGGGAGAACAACTCCATTTGGCTCACTAACTTCACACACCATCAGGCTTCCAAGCAGCTCTCAAGGAAACTCAGTTTTCACACTCTATGCTTAGTGCCCTTTGAGTGCATTATCTAGGAATGAACCTGGTAGAGCATCCCACACAAACGAATGCTCCACATGCGGGTTTCACATGCCACCAACTCCACATTCTCAGGCAACTTCAGCGCCACAGCCGTTTTCAGATAGCCCTCAATGCAAAGGCTCTAGACGCAAATATTGGTGTGAGAGCTAATTCAATCAAGGAAACACTGCATGTTGGTGAAGGGCATATTGAAGAAGGATCAGCCGAGTGGTTCTTGTGGGAGAACAACTCCATTTGGCTCACTAACTTCACACACCATCAGGCTTCCAAGCAGCTCTCAAGGAAACTCAGTTTTCAACTCTAGGCTTAGTGCCCTTTGACTGCATTATCTAGGAATGGACCTGGTAGAGCATCCCACACAAACGAATGCTCCACATGCGGGTTTCACATGCCACCAACTCCACATTGACAGGCAACTTCAGCGCCACTGCCGTTTTCAGATAGCCCTCAATGCAAAGGCTCTAGACGCAAATATTGGTGTGAGAGCTAATTCAATCAAGGAAACACTGCATGTTGGTGAAGGGCATATTGAACAAGGATCAGCTGAGTGGTTCTTATGGGAGAACAACTCCATTTGGCTCACTAACTTCACACACCATCAGGCTTCCAAGCAGCTCTCAAGGAAACTCAGTTTTCACAATCTATGCTTAGTGCCTTGTGAGTACCTAGGACTGAAATGAAGCTTGGTTAGCATCCCACACAAACGAATGCTCCACATGCGCATTTCACATGCCACAAACTCCACATTCACAGGCAACTTCAGCGCCACAGCCGTTTTCAGATAGCCCTCAATGCAAAGGCTCTAGACGCAAATATTGGTGTGAGAGCTAATTCAATCAAGGAAACACTGCATGTTGGTGAAGGGCATATTGAAGCAGGATCAGCCGAGTGGTTCTTGTGGGAGAACAACTCCATTTGGCTCACTAACTTCACACACCATCAGGCTTCCAAGCACCTCTCAAGGAAACTCAGTTTTCACACTCTATGCTTAGTGCCCTTTGACTACATTATCTAGGAATGAACCTGGTAGAGCATCCCACACAAACGAATGCTCCACATTCGGGTTTCACATGCCACCAACTCCACATTCTCAGGCAACTTCAGCGCCACAGCCGTTTTCAGATAGCCCTCAATGCAAAGGCTCTAGACGCAAATATTGGTGTGAGAGCTAATTCAATCAAGGAAACACTGCATGTTGGTGAAGGGCATATTGAAGAAGGATCAACTGAGTGGTTCTTGTGGGAGAGCAACTCCATTTGGCGCACTAACTTCACACACCACCAGGCTTCCAAGCAGCTCTCAAGGAAACTCAGTTTTCACACTCTATGCTTAGTGCCCTTTGAGTGCATTATCTAGGAATGAACCTGGTAGAGCATCCCACACAAACGAATGCTCCACATGCGGGTTTCACATGCCACCAACTCCACATTCACAGGCAACTTCAGCGCCACAGCCGTTTTCAGATAGCCCTCAATGCAAAGGCTCTAGACGCAAATATTGGTGTGAGAGCTAATTCAATCAAGGAAACACTGCATGTTGGTGAAGGGCATATTGAACAAGTATCAGCTGAGTGGTTCTTGTGGGAGAACAACTCCATTTGGCTCACTAACTTCACACACCATCAGGCTTCCAAGCACCTCTCAAGGAAACTCAGTTTTCACACTCTATGCTTAGTGCCCTTTGAGTGCATTATCTAGGAATGAACCTGGTAGAGCATCCCACACAAACGAATGCTCCACATGCGGGTTTCACATGCCACCAACTCCACATTCTCAGGCAACTTCAGCGCCACAGCCGTTTTCAGATAGCCCTCAATGCAAAGGCTCTAGACGCAAATATTGGTGTGAGAGCTAATTCAATCAAGGAAACACTGCATGTTGGTGAAGGGCATATTGAAGAAGGATCAGCCGAGTGGTTCTTGTGGGAGAACAACTCCATTTGGCTCACTAACTTCACACACCATCAGGCTTCCAAGCAGCTCTCAAGGAAACTCAGTTTTCAACTCTAGGCTTAGTGCCCTTTGACTGCATTATCTAGGAATGGACCTGGTAGAGCATCCCACACAAACGAATGCTCCACATGCGGGTTTCACATGCCACCAACTCCACATTGACAGGCAACTTCAGCGCCACTGCCGTTTTCAGATAGCCCTCAATGCAAAGGCTCTAGACGCAAATATTGGTGTGAGAGCTAATTCAATCAAGGAAACACTGCATGTTGGTGAAGGGCATATTGAAGAAGGATCAGCCG
This sequence comes from Ochotona princeps, assembly GCF_030435755.1. Lineage (NCBI taxonomy): Eukaryota > Metazoa > Chordata > Mammalia > Lagomorpha > Ochotonidae > Ochotona > Ochotona princeps. Next base: position 49,638 of record NW_026699456.1, read on the forward strand.
AGTGGTTCTTGTGGGAGAACAACTCCATTTGGCTCACTAACTTCACACACCATCAGGCTTCCAAGCAGCTCTCAAGGAAACTCAGTTTTCACACTCTATGCTTAGTGCCCTTTGAGTGCATTATCTAGGAATGAACCTGGTAGAGCATCCCACACAAACGAATGCTCCACATGAGGGTTTCACATGCCACCAACTCCACATTCACAGGCAACTTCAGCGCCACAGCCGTTTTCAGATAGCCCTCAATGCAAAGGCTCTAGACGCAAATATTGGTGTGAGAGCTTATTCAATCAAGGAAACACTGCATGTTGGTGAAGGGCATATTGAACAAGTATCAGCTGAGTGGTTCTTGTGGGAGAACAACTCCATTTGGCTCACTAACTTCACACACCATCAGGCTTCCAAGCAGCTCTCAAGGAAACTCAGTTTTCACAATCTATGCTTAGTGCCTTGTGAGTACCTAGGACTGAAATGAAGCTTGGTTAGCATCCCACACAAACGAATGCTCCACATGCGCATTTCACATGCCACCAACTCCACATTGACAGGCAACTTCAGCGCCACAGCCGTTTTCAGATAGCCCTCAATGCAAAGGCTCTAGACGCAAATATTGGTGTGAGAGCTAATTCAATCAAGGAAACACTGCATGTTGGTGAAGGGCATATTGAAGAAGGATCAGCCGAGTGGTTCTTGTGGGAGAACAACTCCATTTGGCTCACTAACTTCACACACCATCAGGCTTCCAAGCAGCTCTCAAGGAAACTCAGTTTTCACACTCTATGCTTAGTGCCCTTTGAGTGCATTATCTAGGAATGAACCTGGTAGAGCATCCCACACAAACCGAATGCTCCACATGCGGGTTTCACATGCCACCAACTCCACATTCTCAGGCAACTTCAGCGCCACAGCCGTTTTCAGATAGCCCTCAATGCAAAGGCTCTAGACGCAAATATTGGTGTGAGAGCTAATTCAATCAAGGAAACACTGCATGTTGGTGTAGGGCATATTGAAGAAGGATCAGCCGAGTGGTTCTTGTGGGAGAACAACTCCATTTGGCTCACTAACTTCACACACCATCAGGCTTCAAGCAGCTCTCAAGGAAACTCAGTTTTCACACTCTATGCTTAGTGCCATTTGAGGGCCTAGGACTAAAATGAAGCTTGATGAGCATCCCACACAAACGAATGCTCCACATGCGGGTTTCACATGCCACCAACTCCACATTCACAGGCAACTTCAGCGCCACAGCTGTTTTCAGATAGCCCTCAATGCAAAGGCTCTAGACGCAAATATTGGTGTGAGAGCTAATTCAATCAAGGAAACACTGCATGTTGGTGAAGGGCATATTGAAGAAGGATCAGCCGAGTGGTTCTTGTGGGAGAACAACTCCATTTGGCTCACTAACTTCACACACCATCAGGCTTCCAAGCAGCTCTCAAGGAAACTCAGTTTTCACACTCTATGCTTAGTGCCCTTTGAGTGCATTATCTAGGAATGAACCTGGTAGAGCATCCCACACAAACGAATGCTCCACATGCGGGTTTCACATGCCACCAACTCCACATTGGCAGGCAACTTCAGCGCCACAGCCGTTTTCAGATAGCCCTCAATGCAAAGGCTCTAGACGCAAATACTGGTGTGAGAGCTAATTCAATCAAGGAAACACTGCATGTTGGTGAAGGGCATATTGAAGAAGGATCAGCAGAGTGGTTCTTGTGGAGAACAACTCCATTTGGCTCACTAACTTCACACACCATCAGGCTTCCAAGCAGCTCTCAAGGAAACTCAGTTTTCACACTCTATGCTTAGTGCCCTTTGAGTGCATTATCTGGGAATGAACCTGGTAGAGCATCCCACACAAACGAATGCTTCACATGCGGGTTTCACATGCCACCAACTCCACATTCTCAGGCAACTTCAGCACCACAGCCGTTTTCAGATAGCCCTCAATGCAAAGGCTCTAGACGCAAATATTGGTGTGAGAGCTAATTCAATCAAGGAAACACTGCATGTTGGTGAAGGGCATATTGAAGAAGGATCAGCCGAGTGGTTCTTGTGGGAGAACAACTCCATTTGGCTCACTAACTTCACACACCATCAGGCTTCCAAGCAGCTCTCAAGGAAACTCAGTTTTCACACTCTATGCTTAGTGCCTTTTGAGTACGTAGGACTGAAATGAACGTTGGTGAGCATCCCACACAAACGAATGCTCCACATGCGGTTTCACATGCCACCAACTCCACATTCTCAGGCAACTTCAGCGACACAGCCGTTTTCAGATAGCCCTCAATGCAAAGGCTCTAGACGCAAATACTAGTGTGAGAGCTAATTCAATCAAGGAAACACTGCATGTTGGTGAAGGGCATATTGAAGAAGGATCAGCCGAGTGGTTCTTGTGGGAGAACAACTCCATTTGGCTCACTAACTTCACACACCACCAGGCTTCCAAGCACCTCTCAAGGAAACTCAGTTTTCACACTCTATGCTTAGTGCCCTTTGAGTGCATTATCTAGGAATGAACCTGGTAGAGCATCCCACACAAACGAATGCTCCACATGCGGGTTTCACATGCCACCAACTCCACATTCACAGGCAACTTCAGCGCCACAGCCGTTTTCAGATAGCCCTCAATGCAAAGGCTCTAGACGCAAATATTGGTGTGAGAGCTAATTCAATCAAGGAGACACTGCATGTTGGTGAAGGGCATAATGAAGAAGGATCAACTGAGTGGTTCTTGTGGGAGAACAACTCCATTTGGCTCACTAACTTCACACACCATCAGGCTTCCAAGCAGCTCTCAAGGAAACTCAGTTTTCACACTCTATGCTTAGTGCCCTTTGAGTGCATTATCTAGGAATGAACCTGGTAGAGCATCCCACACAAACGAATGCTCCACATGCGGGTTTCACATGCCACCAACTCCACATTCTCAGGCAACTTCAGCACCACAGCCGTTTTCAGATAGCCCTCAATGCAAAGGCTCTAGACGCAAATATTGGTGTGAGAGCTAATTCAATCAAGGAAACACTGCATGTTGGTGAAGGGCATATTGAAGAAGGATCAGCCGAGTGGTTCTTGTGGGAGAACAACTCATTTGGCTCACTAACTTCACACACCATCAGGCTTCCAAGCAGCTCTCAAGGAAACTCAGTTTTCACACTCTAGGCTTAGTGCCCTTTGCGTGCATTATCTAGGAATGAACCTGGTAGAGCATCCACACAAACGAATGCTCCACATGCGGGTTTCACATGCCACCAACTCCACATTCTCAGGCAACTTCAGCGCCACAGCCGTTTTCAGATAGCCCTCAATGCAAAGGCTCTAGACGCAAATATTGGTGTGAGAGCTAATTCAATCAAGGAAACACTGCATGTTGGTGAAGGGCATATTGAAGAAGGATCAGCCGAGTGGTTCTTGTGGAGAACAACTCCATTTGGCTCACTAACTTCACACACCATCAGGCTTCCAAGCAGCTCTCAAGGAAACTCAGTTTTCACACTCTATGCTTAGTGCCATTTGAGGGCCTAGGACTAAAATGAAGCTTGATGAGCATCCCACACAAACGAATGCTCCACATGCGGGTTTCACATGCCACCAACTCCAAATTGACAGGCAACTTCAGCGCCGCAGCTGTTTTCAGATAGCCCTCAATGCAAAGGCTCTAGACGCAAATACTGGTGTGAGAGCTAATTCAATCAAGGAAACACTGCATGTTGGTGAAGGGCATATTGAAGAAGGATCAGCCGAGTGGTTCTTGTGGGGAGAACAACTCCATTTGGCTCACTAACTTCACACACCATCAGGCTTCCAAGCAGCTCTCAAGGAAACTCAGTTTTCACACTCTATGCTTAGTGTCTTTTGAGTACGTAGGACTGAAATGAACGTTGATGAGCATCCCACACAACGAATGCTCCACATGCGGGTTTCACATGCCACCAACTCCACATTCTCAGGCAACTTCAGCGCCACAGCCATTTTCAGATAGCCCTCAATGCAAAGGCTCTAGACGCAAATATTGGTGTGAGAGCTAATTCAATCAAGGAAACACTGCATGTTGGTGAAGTTCATATTCAAGAAGGATCAGCCGAGTGGTTCTTGTGGGAGAACAACTCCATTTGGCTGACTAACTTCACACACCAAGAGGCTTCCAAGCACCTCTCAAGGAAACTCAGTTTTCACACTCTATGCTTAGTGCCCTTTGAGTGCATTATCTAGGAATGAACCTGGTAGAGCATCCCACACAAACGAATGCGCCACATGCGGGTTTCACATGCCACCAACTCCACATTCACAGGCAACTTCAGCGCCACAGCCGTTTTCAGATAGCCTCAATGCAAAGGGTCTAGACGCAAATATTGGTGTGAGAGCTAATTCAATCAAGGAAACACTGCATGCTGGTGAAGGGCATATTGAAGAAGGATCAGCCGAGTGGTTCTTGTGGGAGAACAACTCCATTTGGCTCACTAACTTCACACACCATCAGGCTTCCAAGCAGCTCTCAAGGAAACTCAGTTTTCACACTCTATGCTTAGTGCCCTTTGAGTGCATTATCTAGGAATGAACCTGGTAGAGCATCCCACACAAACGAATGCTCCACATGCGGGTTTCACATGCCACCAACTCCACATTCTCAGGCAACTTCAGCACCACAGCCGTTTTCAGATAGCCCTCAATGCAAAGGCTCTAGACGCAAATATTGGTTTGAGAGCTAGTTCAATCAAGGAAACACTGCATGTTGGTGAAGAGCATATTGAAGAAGGATCAGCCGAGTGGTTCTTGTGGGAGAACAACTCCATTTGGCTCACTAACTTCACACACCATCAGGCTTCCAAGCAGCTCTCAAGGAAACTCAGTTTTCACACTCTATGCTTAGTGCCTTTTGAGTACGTAGGACTGAAATGAACGTTGGTGAGCATCCCACACAAACGAATGCTCCACATGCGGGTTTCACATGCCACCAACTCCACATTCTCAGGCAACTTCAGCGACACAGCCGATTTCAGATAGCCCTCAATGCAAAGGCTCTAGACGCAAATATTGGTGTGAGAGCTAATTCAATCAAGGAAACACTGCATGTTGGTGAAGGGCATATTGAAGAAGGATCAGCCGAGTGGTTCTTGTGGGAGAACAACTCCATTTGGCTCACTAACTTCACACACCACCAGGCTTCCAAGCACCTCTCAAGGAAACTCAGTTTTCACACTCTATGCTTAGTGCCCTTTGAGTGCATTATCTAGGAATGAACCTGGTAGAGCATCCCACACAAACGAATGCTCCACATGCGGGTTTCACATGCCACCAACTCCACATTCACAGGCAACTTCAGCGCCACAGCCGTTTTCAGATAGCCCTCAATACAAAGGCTCTAGACGCATATATTGGTGTGAGAGCTAATTCAATCAAGGAAAACACTGCATTTGGTGAAGGGCATAATGAAGAAGGATCAGCCGAGTGGTTCTTGTGGGAGAACAACTCCATTTGGCTCACTAACTTCACACACCATCAGGCTTCCAAGCAGCTCTCAAGGAAACTCAGTTTTCACACTCTATGCTTAGTGCCCTTTGAGTGCATTATCTAGGAATGAACCTGGTAGAGCATCCCACACAAACGAATGCTCCACATGCGGGTTTCACATGCCACCAACTCCACATTCTCAGGAAACTTCAGCGCCACAGCCGTTTTCAGATAGCCCTCAATGCAGAGGCTCTAGACGCAAATACTGGTGTTAGGGCTAATTCAATCAAGGAAACACTGCATGTTGGTGAAGGGCATATTGAAGAAGGATCAGCCGAGTGGTTCTTGTGGGAGAACAACTCCATTTGGCTCACTAACTTCACACACCATCAGGCTTCCAAGCAGCTCTCAAGGAAACTCAGTTTTCACACTCTATGCTTAGTGCATTTTGAGTACCTAGAACTGAAATGAAGGTGGTGAGCATCCCACACAAACGAATGCTCCACATGCGTGTTTGACATGCCACCAACTCCACATTGACAGGCAACTTCAGCGCCACAGCCGTTTTCAGATAGCCCTCAATGCAAAGGCTCTAGACGCAAATATTGGTGTGAGAGCTAATTCAATCAAGGAAACACTGCATGTTGGTGAAGGGCATATTGAAGAAGGATCAGCCGAGTGGTTCTTGTGGGAGAACAACTCCATTTGGCTCACTAACTTCACACACCATCAGGCTTCCAAGCAGCTCTCAAGGAAACTCAGTTTTCACACTCTAGGCTTAGTGCCCTTTGAGTGCATTATCTAGGAATGAACCTGGTAGAGCATGCCACACAAACGAATGCTCCACATGCGGGTTTCACATGTCACCAACTCCACATTCACAGGCAACTTCAGCGCCACAGCCGTTTTCAGATAGCCCTCAATGCAAAGGCTCTAGACGCAAATACTGGTTTGAGAGCTAATTCAATCAAGGAAACACTGCATGTTGGTGAAGGGTATATTGAAGAAGGATCAGCCGAGTGGTTTTTGTCGGAGAACAACTCCATTTGGCCTCACTAACTTCACAACACCATCAGGCTTCCAAGCAGCTCTCAAGGAAACTCAGTTTTCACAACTCTATGCTTAGTGCCCTTTGAGTGCATTATCTAGGAATGAACCTGGTAGAGCATCCACACAAACGAATGCTCCACATGCGGGTTTTCACATGCCACCAACTCCACATTCTCAGGCAACTTCAGCGCCACAGCCATTTTCAGATAGCCCTCAATGCAAAGGCTCTAGACGCAAATATTGGTTGTGAGAGCTAATTCAATCAAGGAAACACTGCATGTTGGTGAAGGGCATATTGAAGAAGGATCAGCCGAGTGGTTCTTGTGGGAGAACAACTCCATTTGGCTCACTAACTTCACACACCATCAGGCTTCCAAGCAGCTCTCAAGGAAACTCAGTTTTAACGCTCTAGGCTTAGTGCCCTTTGAGTGCATTATCTAGGAATGAACCTGGTAGAACATCCCACACAAACGAATGCTCCACATGCGGGTTTCACATGCCACCAACTCCACATTCACAGGCAACTTCAGCACCACAGCCGTTTTCAGATAGCCCTCAATGCAAAGGCTCTAGACGCAAATATTGGTGTGGTTGATAATTCAATCAAGGCAACACTGCATGTTGTTGAAGGGCATATTGAAGAAGGATCAGCCGAGTGGTTCTTGTGGGAGAACAACTCCATTTGGCTCACTAACTTCACACACCATCAGGCTTCCAAGCAGCTCTCAAGGAAACTCAGTTTTCACATTCTATGCTTAGTGCCTTTTGAGTACGTAGGACTGAAATGAAGGTTGGTGAGCATTACACACAAACGAATGCTCCACATGCGGGTTTCACATGCCACCAACTCCACATATACAGGCAACTTCAGCGCCACAGCCGTTTTCAGATAGCCCTCAATGCAAAGGCTCTAGACGCAAATATTGGTGTGAGAGCTAATTCAATCAAGGAAACACTGCATGTTGGTGAAGGGCATATTGAAGAAGGATCAGCCGAGTGGTTCTTGTGGGAGAACAACTCCATTTGGCTCACTAACTTCACACACCATCAGGCTTCCAAGCAGCTCTCAAGGAAACTCAGTTTTCACACTCTATGCTTAGTGCCCTTTGAGTGCATTATCTAGGAATGAACCTGGTAGAGCATCCCACACAAACGAATGCTCCACATGCGGGTTTCACATGCCACCAACTCCACATTCTCAGGCAACTTCAGCACCACAGCCGTTTTCAGATAGCCCTCAATGCAAAGGCTCTAGACGCAAATATTGGTATGAGAGCTAATTCAATCAAGGAAACACTGCATGTTGGTGAAGGGCATATTGAAGAAGGATCAGCCGAGTGGTTCTTGTGGGAGAACAACTCCATTTGGCTCACTAACTTCACACACCATCAGGCTTCCAAGCAGCTCTCAAGGAAACTCAGTTTTCACACTCTATGCTTAGTGCCCTTTGAGTGCATTATCTAGGAATGAACCTGGTAGAGCATCCCACACAAACGAATGCTCCACATGCGGGTTTCACATGCCACCAACTCCACATTCACAGGCAACTTCAGCGCCACAGCCGTTTTCAGATAGCCCTCAATGCAAAGGCTCTAGACACAAATATTGGTGTGAGAGCTAATTCAATCAAGGAAACACTGCATGTTGGTGAAGGGCATATTGAAGAAGGATCAGCTGAGTGGTTCTTGTGGGAGAACAACTCCATTTGGCTCACTAATTTCACACACCATCAGGCTTCCAAGCAGCTCTCAAGGAAACTCAGTTTTCACACTCTATGCTTAGTGCCCTTTGAGTGCATTATCTAGGAATGAACCTGGTAGAGCATCCCACACAAACGAATGCTCCACATGCGGGTTTCACATGCCACCAACTCCACATTCACAGGCAACTTCAGCGCCACAGCCGTTTTCAGGTAGCCCTCAATGCAAAGGCTCTAGACGCAAATATTGGTGTGAGAGCTAATTCAATCAAGGAAACACTGCATGTTGGTGAAGGGCATATTGAAGAAGGATCAGCCGAGTGGTTCTTGTGGGAGAACAACTCCATTTGGCTCACTAACTTCACACACCATCAGGCTTCCAAGCAGCTCTCAAGGAAACTCAGTTTTCACACTCTATCCTTAGTGCCTTTTGAGTACCTAGGACTGAAATGAAGGTTGGTGAGGGTCCCGCACAAACGAATGCTCCACATTCGGGGTTTCACATGCCACCAACTCCACATTCACAGGCAACTTCAGCACCACAGCCGTTTTCAGATAGCCCTCAATGCAAAGGCTCTAGGCGCAAATATTGGTGTGAGAGCTAATTCAATCAAGGAAACACTGCATGTTGGTGAAGGGCATATTGAAGTAGGATCAGCCGAGTGATTCTTGTGGGAGAACAACTCCATTTGGCTCACTAACTTCACACACCATCAGGCTTCCAAGCAGCTCTCAAGGAACCTCAGTTTTCACACTCTATGCTTAGTGCCCTTTGAGTGCATTATCTTGGAATGAACGTGATAGAGCATCCCACACAAACGAATGCTCCACATGCGGGTTTCACATGCCACCAACTCCACATTCACAGGCAACTTCAGCGCCACAGCCGTTTTCAGATAGCCCTCAATGCAAAGGCTCTAGACACAAATATTGGTGTGAGAGCTAATTCAATCAAGGAAACACTGCATGTTGGTGAAGGGCATATTGAAGAAGGATCAGCCGAGTGGTTCTTGTGGGAGAACAACTCCATTTGGCTCACTAACTTCACACACCATCAGGCTTCCAAGCAGCTCTCAAGGAAACTCAGTTTTCACACTCTATGCTTAGTGCCCTTTGAGTGCATTATCTAGGAATGAACCTGGTAGAGCATCCCACACAAACGAATGCTCCACATGCGTTTTTCACATGCCACCAACTCCACATTCACAGGCAACTTCAGCGCCACAGCCGTTTTCAGATAGCCCTCAATGCAAAGGCTCTAGAAGCAAATATTGGTGTGAGAGCTAATTCAATCAAGGAGACACTGCATGTTGGTGAAGGGCATATTGAAGAAGGATCAGCCGAGTGGTTCTTGTGGGAGAACAACTCCATTTGGCTCACTAACTTCACACACCATCAGGCTTCCAAGCAGCTCTCAAGGAAACTCAGTTTTCACACTCTATGCTTAGTGCCCTTTGAGTGCATTATCTAGGAATGAACCTGGTAGAGCATCCCACACAAACGAATGCTCCACATGCGGGTTTCACATGCCACCAACTCCACATTCTCAGGCAACTTCAGCGCCACAGCCGTTTTCAGATAGCCCTCAATGCAAAGGCTCTAGACGCAAATATTGGTGTGAGAGCTAATTCAATCAAGGAAACACTGCATGTTGGTGAAGCGCATATTGAAGAAGGATCAGCCGAGTGGTTCTTGTGGGAGAACAACTCCATTTGGCTCACTAACTTCACACACCATCAGGCTTCCAAGCAGCTCTCAAGGAAACTCAGTTTTCACACTCTATGCTTAGTGCCCTTTGAGTGCATTATCTAGGAATGAACCTGGTAGAGCATCCCACACAAACGAATGCTCCACATGCGGATTTCACATGCCACCAACTCCACATTCACAGACAACTTCAGCGCCACATCCGTTTTCAGATAGCCCTCAATGCAAAGGCTCTAGACGCAAATATTGGTGTGAGAGCTAATTCAATCAAGGAAACACTGCATGTTGGTGAAGGGCATATTGAAGAAGGATCAGCCGAGTGGTTCTTGTGGGAGAACAACTCCATTTGGCTCACTAACTTCACACACCATCAGGCTTCCAAGCAGCTCTCAAGGAAACTCAGTTTTCACACTCTATGCTTAGTGCCCTTTGAGTGCATTATCTAGGAATGAACCTGGTAGAGCATCCCACACAAACGAATGCTCCACATGCGGGTTTCACATGCCACCAACTCCACATTCACAGGCAACTTCAGCGCCACAGCCGTTTTCAGATAGCCCTCAATGCAAAGGCTCTAGACGCAAATATTGGTGTGAGAGCTAATTCAATCAAGGAAACACTGCATGTTGGTGAAGGGCATATTGAAGAAGGATCAGCTGAGTGGTGCTTGTGGGAGAACAACTCCATTTGGCTCACTAACTTCACACACCATCAGGCTTCCAAGCAGCTCTCAAGGAAACTCAGTTTTCACACTCTATGCTTAGTGCCCTTTGAGTGCATTATCTAGGAATGAACCTGGTAGAGCATCCCACACAAACGAATGCTCCACATGCGGGTTTCACATGCCACCAACTCCACATTCTCAGGCAACTTCAGCGCCACAGCCGTTTTCAGATAGCCCTCAATGCAAAGGCTCTAGACGCAAATATTGGTGTGAGAGCTAATTCAATCAAGGAAACACTGCATGTTGGTGAAGGGCATATTGAAGAAGGATCAGCCGAGTGGTTCTTGTGGGAGAACAACTCCATTTGGCTCACTAACTTCACCACACCATCAGGCTTCCAAGCAGCTCTCAAGGAAACTCAGTTTTCACACTCTATGCTTAGTGCCCTTTGAGTGCATTATCTAGGAATGAACCTGGTAGAGCATCCCACACAAACGAATGCTCCACATGCGGATTTCACATGCCACCAACTCCACATTCACAGGCAACTTCAGCACCACAGCCATTTTCCGATTGCCCTCAATGCAAAGGCTCTAGACGCAAATATTGGTGTGAGAGCTAATTCAATCAAGGAAACACTGCATGTTGGTGAAGGGCATATTGAAGAATGATCAGCGAGTGGTTCTTGTGGGAGAACAACTCCATTTGGCTCACTAACTTCACACACCATCAGGCTTCCAAGCAGCTCTCAAGGAAACTCAGTTTTCACACTCTATGCTTAGTGCCCTTTGAGTGCATTATCTAGGAATGAACCTGGTAGAGCATCCCCACACAAACGAATGCTCCACATGCGGGTTTCACATGCCACAAACTCCACATTGACAGGCAACTTCAGCGCCACAGCCGTTTTCAGATAGCCCTCAATGCAAAGGCTCTAGACGCAAATACTGGTGTGAGAGCTAATTCAATCAAGGAAACACTGCATGTTGGTGAAGGGCATATTGAAGAAGGATCAGCCGAGTGGTTCTTGTGGAGAACAACTCCATTTGGCTCACTAACTTCACACACCATCAGGCTTCCAAGCAGCTCTCAAGGAAACTCAGTTTTCACACTCTATGCTTAGTGCCCTTTGAGTGCATTATCTAGGAATGAACCTGGTAGAGCATCCCACACAAACGAATGCTCCACATGCGGGTTTCACATGCCACCAACTCCACATTCTCAGGCAACTTCAGCGCCACAGCCGTTTTCAGATAGCCCTCAATGCAAAGGCTCTAGACGCAAATATTGGTGTGAGAGCTAATTCAATCAAGGAAACACTGCATGTTGGTGAAGGGCATATTGAAGAAGGATCAGCCGAGTGGTTCTTGTGGGAGAACAACTCCATTTGGCTCACTAACTTCACACACCATCAGGCTTCCAAGCAGCTCTCAAGGAAACTCAGTTTTTCACACTCTATGCTTAGTGCCCTTTGAGTGCATTATCTAGGAATGAACCTGGTAGAGCATCCCACACAAACGAATGCTCCACATGCGGATTTCACATGCCACCAACTCCACATTCACAGACAACTTCAGCGCCACATCCGTTTTCAGATAGCCCTCAATGCAAAGGCTCTAGACGCAAATATTGGTGTGAGAGCTAATTCAATCAAGGAAACACTGCATGTTGGTGAAGGGCATATTGAAGAAGGATCAGCCGAGTGGTTCTTGTGGGAGAACAACTCCATTTGGCTCACTAACTTCACACACCATCAGGCTTCCAAGCAGCTCTCAAGGAAACTCAGTTTTCACACTCTATCCTTAGTGCCTTTTGAGTACCTAGGACTGAAATGAAGGTTGGTGAGGGTCCCACACAAACGAATGCTCCACATTCGGGGTTTCACATGCCACCAACTCCACATTCACAGGCAACTTCAGCACCACAGCCGTTTTCAGATAGCCCTCAATGCAAAGGCTCTAGGCGCAAATATTGGTGTGAGAGCTAATTCAATCAAGGAAACACTGCATGTTGGTGAAGGGCATATTGAAGTAGGATCAGCCGAGTGATTCTTGTGGGAGAACACTCCATTTGGCTCACTA
>NW_026699457.1:0-138499 GCF_030435755.1 Ochotona princeps
TTGAAACCCGCATGTGGAGCATTCGTTTGTGTGGGATGCTCTACCAGGTTCATTCCTAGATAATGCACTCAAAGGGCACTAAGCATAGAGTGTGAAAACTGAGTTTCCTTGAGAGCTGCTTGGAAGCCTGATGGTGTGTGAAGTTAGTGAGCCAAATGGAGTTGTTCTGCCACAAGAACCACTCGGCTGATCCTTCTTCAATATGCCCTTCACCAACATGCAGTGTTTCCTTGATTGAATTAGCTCTCACACCAATATTTGCGTCTAGAGCCTTTGCATTGAGGGCTATGTGAAAACGGCTGTGGCGCTGAAGTTGCCTGTGAATGTGGAGTTGGTGGCATGTGAAACCCGCATGTGGAGCATTCGTATGTGTGGGATGCTCACCATGCTTCATTTCAGTCCTAGGCACTCAAAGGGCACTAATCATAGAGTGTGAAAACTGAGTTTCCTTGAGAGCTGCTTGGAAGCCTGATGGTGTGTGAAGTTAGTGAGCCAAATGGAGTTGTTCTCCCACAAGAACCACTCGGTTGATCGTTCTTCAATATGCCCTTCACCAACATGCAGTGTTTCCTTGATTGAATTAGCTCTCACACCAATATTTGCGTCTAGAGCCTTTGCATTGAGGGCTATCTGAAAACAGCTGTGGCGCTGAAGTTGCCTGTGAATGTGGAGTTGGTGGCATGTGAAACCCGCATGTGGAGCATTCGTATGTGTGGGATGCTCACCATGCTTCATTTCAGTCCTAGGCACTCAAAGGGCACTAAGCATAGAGTGTGAAAACTGAGTTTCCTTGAGAGCTGCTTGCAAGCCTGATGGTGTGTGAAGTTAGTGAGCCAAATGGAGTTGTTCTCCCACAAGAACCACTCGGCTGATCCTTCTTCAATATGCCCTTCACCAACATGCAGTGTTTCCTTGATTGAATTAGCTCTCACACCAATATTTGCGTCTAGAGCCTTTGCATTGAGGGCTATCTGAAAACGGCTGTGGCGCTGAAGTTGCCTGAGAATGTGGAGTTGGCGGCATGTGAAACCCGAATGTGGAGCATTCGTTTGTGTGGGATGCTCTACCAGGTTCATTCCTAGATAATGCACTCAAAGGGCACTAAGCATAGAGTGTGAAAACTGAGTTTCCTTGAGAGCTGCTTGGAAGCCTGATGGTGTGTGAAGTTAGTGAGCCAAATGGAGTTGTTCTCCCACAAGAACCACTCGGCTGATCCTTCTTCAATATGCCCTTCACCAACATGCAGTGTTTCCTTGATTGAATTAGCTCCCACACCAATATTTGCTTCTAGAGCCTTTGCATTGAGGGCTATCTGAAAACGGCTGTGGCGCTGAAGTTGCCTGTGAATGTGGAGTTGGTGGCATGTGAAACCCGCATGTGGAGCATTCGTTTGTGTGGGATGCTCTGCCAGGTTCATTCCTAGATAATGCACTCAAAGGGCACTAAGCATAGAGTGTGAAAACTGAGTTTCCTTGAGATTGTTTGGAAGCCTGATGGTGTGTGAAGTTAGTGAGCCAAATGGAGTTGTTCTCCCACAAGAACCACTCGGCTGATCCTTCTTCAATATGCCCTTCACCAACATGCAGTGTTTCCTTGATTGAATTAGCTCTCACACCAATATTTGCGTCTAGAGCCTTTGCATTGAGGGCTATCTGAAAATGGCTGTTGCGCTGAAGTTGCCTGTGAATGTGGAGTTGGTGGCATGTGAAACCCGCATGTGGAGCATTCGTATGTGTGGGATGCTCACCATGATTCATTTCAGTCCTAGGCACTCAAAGGGCACTAAGCATAGAGTGTGAAAACTGAGTTTCCTTGAGAGCTGCTTGGAAGCCTGATGGTGTGTGAAGTTAGTGAGCCAAATGGAGTTGTTCTCCCACAAGAACCACTCGGCTGATCCTTCTTCAATATGCCCTTCACCAACATGCAGTTTTTCCTTGATTGAATTAGCTCTCACACCAATGTTTGCGTCTAGAGCCTTTGCATTGAGGGCTACCAGATAACGGCTCTGGCGCTGAAGTTGCCTGTGAATGTCGAGTTGGTGGCATGTGAAACCCGCATGTGGAGCATTCGTTTGTGTGGGATGCTCACCAAGCTTCATTTCAGTCCTAGGTACTCAAAGGGCACTAAGCATAGAGTGTGAAAACTGAGTTTCCTTGAGAGCTGCTTGGAAGCCTGATGGTGTGTGAAGTTAGTGAGCCAAATGGAGTTGTTCTCCCACAAGAACCACTCGGCTGATCCTTCTTCAATATGCCCTTCACCAACATGCAGTGTTTCCTTGATTGAATTAGCTCTCACACCAATATTTGCGTCTAGAGCCTTTGCATTGAGGGCTATCTGAAAACGGCTGTGGCGCTGAAGTTGCCTGTGAATGTGGAGTTGGTGGCATGTGAAACCCGCATGTGGAGCATTCGTATGTGTGGGATGCTCACCATGCTTCATTTCAGTCCTAGGCACTCAAAGGGCACTAATCATAGAGTGTGAAAACTGAGTTTCCTTGAGAGCTGCTTGGAAGCCTGATGGTGTGTGAAGTTAGTGAGCCAAATGGAGTTGTTCTCCCACAAGAACCACTCGGTTGATCCTTCTTCAATATGCCCTTCACCAACATGCTGTGTTTCCTTGATTGAATTAGCTCTCACACCAATATTTGCGTCTAGAGCCTTTGCATTGAGGGCTATCTGAAAACAGCTGTGGCGCTGAAGTTGCCTGTCAATGTGGATTTGGTGGCATGTGAAACCCGCATGTGGAGCATTCGTATGTGTGGGATGCTCACCATGCTTCATTTCAGTCCTAGGCACTCAAAGGGCACTAAGCATAGAGTGTGAAAACTGAGTTTCCTTGAGAGCTGCTTGGAAGCCTGATGGTGTGTGAAGTTAGTGAGCCAAATGGAGTTGTTCTCCCACAAGAACCACTCGGCTGATCCTTCTTCAATATGCCCTTCACCAACATGCAGTGTTTCCTTGATTGAATTAGCTCTCACACCAATATTTGCGTCTAGAGCCTTTGCATTGAGGGCTATCTGAAAACGGCTGTGGCGCTGAAGTTGCCTGAGAATGTGGAGTTGGTGGCATGTGAAACCCGAATGTGGAGCATTCGTTTGTGTGGGATGCTCTACCAGGTTCATTCCTAGATAATGCACTCAAAGGGCACTAAGCATAGAGTGTGAAAACTGAGTTTCCTTGAGATTGTTTGGAAGCCTGATGGTGTGTGAATTTAGTGAGCCAAATGGAGTTGTTCTCCCACAAGAACCACTCGGCTGATCCTTCTTCAATATGCCCTTCACCAACATGCAGTGTTTCCTTGATTGAATTAGCTCCCACACCAATATTTGCTTCTAGAGCCTTTGCATTGAGGGCTATCTGAAAACGGCTGTGGCGCTGAAGTTGCCTGTGAATGTGGAGTTGGTGGCATGTGAAACCCGCATGTGGAGCATTCGTTTGTGTGGGATGCTCTGCCAGGTTCATTCCTAGATAATGCACTCAAAGGGCACTAAGCATAGAGTGTGAAAACTGAGTTTCCTTGAGATTGTTTGGAAGCCTGATGGTGTGTGAATTTAGTGAGCCAAATGGAGTTGTTCTCCCACAAGAACCACTCGGCTGATCCTTCTTCAATATGCCCTTCACCAACATGCAGTTTTTCCTTGATTGAATTAGCTCTCACACCAATGTTTGCGTCTAGAGCCTTTGAATTGAGGGCTATCTGAAAATGGCTGTTGCGCTGAAGTTGCCTGTGAATGTGGAGTTGGTGGCATGTGAAACCCGCATGTGGAGCATTCGTATGTGTGGGATGCTCACCAAGCTTCATTTCAGTCCTAGGTACTCAAAGGGCACTAAGCATAGAGTGTGAAAACTGAGTTTCCTTGAGAGCTGCTTGGAAGCCTGATGGTGTGTGAAGTTAGTGAGCCAAATGGAGTTGTTCTCCCACAAGAACCACTCGGCTGATCCTTCTTCAATATGCCCTTCACCAACATGCAGTGTTTCCTTGATTGAATTAGCTCCCACACCAATATTTGCTTCTAGAGCCTTTGCATTGAGGGCTATCTGAAAACGGCTGTGGCGCTGAAGTTGCCTGTGAATGTGGAGTTGGTGGCATGTGAAACCCGCATGTGGAGCATTCGTTTGTGTGGGATGCTCTGCCAGGTTCATTCCTAGATAATGCACTCAAAGGGCACTAAGCATAGAGTGTGAAAACTGAGTTTCCTTGAGATTGTTTGGAAGCCTGATGGTGTGTGAAGTTAGTGAGCCAAATGGAGTTGTTCTCCCACCAGAACCACTCGGCTGATCCTTCTTCAATATGCCCTTCACCAACATGCAGTGTTTCCTTGATTGAATTAGCTCTCACACCAATATTTGCGTCTAGAGCCTTTGAATTGAGGGCTATCTGAAAACGGCTGTGGCGCTGAAGTTGCCTGTGAATGTGGAGTTGGTGGCATGTGAAACCCGCATGTGGAGCATTCGTATGTGTGGGATGCTCACCATGATTCATTTCAGTCCTAGGCACTCAAAGTGCACTAAGCATAGAGTGTGAAAACTGAGTTTCCTTGAGAGCTGCTTGGAAGCCTGATGGTGTGTGAAGTTAGTGAGCCAAATGGAGTTGTTCTCCCACAAGAACCACTCGGCTGATCCTTCTTCAATATGCCCTTCACCAACATGCAGTTTTTCCTTGATTGTATTAGCTCTCACACCAATGTTTGCGTCTAGAGCCTTTGCATTGAGGGCTACCAGATAACGGCTCTGGCGCTGAAGTTGCCTGTGAATGTCGAGTTGGTGGCATGTGAAACCCGCATGTGGAGCATTCGTTTGTGTGGGATGCTCACCAAGCTTCATTTCAGTCCTAGGTACTCAAAGGGCACTAAGCATAGAGTGTGAAAACTGAGTTTCCTTGAGAGCTGCTTGGAAGCCTGATGGTGTGTGAAGTTAGTGAGCCAAATGGAGTTGTTCTCCCACAAGAACCACTCGGCTGATCCTTCTTCAATATGCCCTTCACCAACATGCAGTGTTTCCTTGATTGAATTAGCTCTCACACCAATATTTGCGTCTAGAGCCTTTGAATTGAGGGCTATCTGAAAATGGCTGTTGCGCTGAAGTTGCCTGTGAATGTGGAGTTGGTGGCATGTGAAACCCGCATGTGGAGCATTCGTATGTGTGGGATGCTCACCATGATTCATTTCAGTCCTAGGCACTCAAAGTGCACTAAGCATAGAGTGTGAAAACTGAGTTTCCTTGAGAGCTGCTTGGAAGCCTGATGGTGTGTGAAGTTAGTGAGCCAAATGGAGTTGTTCTCCCACAAGAACCACTCGGCTGATCCTTCTTCAATATGCCCTTCACCAACATGCAGTTTTTCCTTGATTGAATTAGCTCTCACACCAATGTTTGCGTCTAGAGCCTTTGCATTGAGGGCTATCTGAAAACGGCTGTGGCGCTGAAGTTGCCTGAGAATGTGGAGTTGGTGGCATGTGAAACCCGAATGTGGAGCATTCGTTTGTGTGGGATGCTCTACCAGGTTCATTCCTAGATAATGCACTCAAAGGGCACTAAGCATAGAGTGTGAAAACTGAGTTTCCTTGAGAGCTGCTTGGAAGCCTGATGGTGTGTGAAGTTAGTGAGCCAAATGGAGTTGTTCTCCCACAAGAACCACTCGGCTGATCCTTCTTCAATATGCCCTTCACCAACATGCAGTGTTTCCTTGATTGAATTAGCTCCCACACCAATATTTGCTTCTAGAGCCTTTGCATTGAGGGCTATCTGAAAACGGCTGTGGCGCTGAAGTTGCCTGTGAATGTGGAGTTGGTGGCATGTGAAACCCGCATGTGGAGCATTCGTTTGTGTGGGATGCTCTGCCAGGTTCATTCCTAGATAATGCACTCAAAGGGCACTAAGCATAGAGTGTGAAAACTGAGTTTCCTTGAGATTGTTTGGAAGCCTGATGGTGTGTGAATTTAGTGAGCCAAATGGAGTTGTTCTCCCACAAGAACCACTCGGCTGATCCTTCTTCAATATGCCCTTCACCAACATGCAGTGTTTCCTTGATTGAATTAGCTCTCACACCAATATTTGCGTCTAGAGCCTTTGCATTGAGGGCTATCTGAAAACGGCTGTTGCGCTGAAGTTGCCTGTGAATGTGGAGTTGGTGGCATGTGAAACCCGCATGTGGAGCATTCGTATGTGTGGGATGCTCACCATGATTCATTTCAGTCCTAGGCACTCAAAGGGCACTAAGCATAGAGTGTGAAAACTGAGTTTCCTTGAGAGCTGCTTGGAAGCCTGATGGTGTGTGAAGTTAGTGAGCCAAATGGAGTTGTTCTCCCACAAGAACCACTCGGCTGATCCTTCTTCAATATGCCCTTCACCAACATGCAGTTTTTCCTTGATTGAATTAGCTCTCACACCAATGTTTGCGTCTAGAGCCTTTGCATTGAGGGCTACCAGATAACGGCTCTGGCGCTGAAGTTGCCTGTGAATGTGGAGTTGGTGGCATGTGAAACCCGCATGTGGAGCATTCGTTTGTGTGGGATGCTCTGCCAGGTTCATTCCTAGATAATGCACTCAAAGGGCACTAAGCATAGAGTGTGAAAACTGAGTTTCCTTGAGATTGTTTGGAAGCCTGATGGTGTGTGAAGTTAGTGAGCCAAATGGAGTTGTTCTCCCACAAGAACCACTCGGCTGATCCTTCTTCAATATGCCCTTCACCAACATGCAGTGTTTCCTTGATTGAATTAGCTCTCACACCAATATTTGCGTCTAGAGCCTTTGAATTGAGGGCTATCTGAAAATGGCTGTTGCGCTGAAGTTGCCTGTGAATGTGGAGTTGGTGGCATGTGAAACCCGCATGTGGAGCATTCGTATGTGTGGGATGCTCACCATGATTCATTTCAGTCCTAGGCACTCAAAGTGCACTAAGCATAGAGTGTGAAAACTGAGTTTCCTTGAGAGCTGCTTGGAAGCCTGATGGTGTGTGAAGTTAGTGAGCCAAATGGAGTTGTTCTCCCACAAGAACCACTCGGCTGATCCTTCTTCAATATGCCCTTCACCAACATGCAGTTTTTCCTTGATTGAATTAGCTCTCACACCAATGTTTGCGTCTAGAGCCTTTGCATTGAGGGCTACCAGATAACGGCTCTGGCGCTGAAGTTGCCTGTGAATGTCGAGTTGGTGGCATGTGAAACCCGCATGTGGAGCATTCGTTTGTGTGGGATGCTCACCAAGCTTCATTTCAGTCCTAGGTACTCAAAGGGCACTAAGCATAGAGTGTGAAAACTGAGTTTCCTTGAGAGCTGCTTGGAAGCCTGATGGTGTGTGAAGTTAGTGAGCCAAATGGAGTTGTTCTCCCACAAGAACCACTCCCCTGATCCTTCTTCAATATGCCCTTCACCAACATGCAGTGTTTCCTTGATTGAATTAGCTCTCACACCAATATTTGCGTCTAGAGCCTTTGCATTGAGGGCTATCTGAAAACGGCTGTGGCGCTGAAGTTGCCTGTGAATGTGGAGTTGGTGGCATGTGAAACCCGCATGTGGAGCATTCGTTTGTGTGGGATGCTCTACCAGGTTCATTCCTAGATAATGCACTCAAAGGGCACTAAGCATAGAGTGTGAAAACTGAGTTTCCTTGAGAGCTGCTTGGAAGCCTGATGGTGTGTGAAGTTAGTGAGCCAAATGGAGTTGTTCTCCCACAAGAACCACTCGGCTGATCCTTCTTCAATATGCCCTTCACCAACATGCAGTGTTTCCTTGATTGAATTAGCTCACACCAATGTTTGTGTCTAGAGCCTTTGCATTGAGGGCTACCAGATAACGGCTGTGGCGCTGAAGTTGCCTGTCAATGTGGAGTTGGTGGCATGTGAAACTCGTATGTGGAGCATTCGATTGTGTGGGATGCTCACCAAGCTTCATTTCAGTCCTAGGTACTCAAAGGGCACTAAGCATAGAGTGTGAAAACTGAGTTTCCTTGAGAGCTGCTTGGAAGCCTGATGGTGTGTGAAGTTAGTGAGCCAAATGGAGTTTTTCTCCCACAAGAACCACTCGGCTGATCCTTCTTCAATATGCCCTTCACCAACATGCAGTTTTTCCTTGATTGAATTAGCTCTCACACCAATATTTGCGTCTAGAGCCTTTGCATTGAGGGCTATCTGAAAACGGCTGTGGCGCTGAAGTTGCCTGTCAATGTGGAGTTGGTGGCATGTGAAACCCGCATGTGGAGCATTCGTTTGTGTGGGATGCTCTGCCAGGTCCATTCCTAGATAATGCACTCAAAGGGCACTAAGCATAGAGTGTGAAAACTGAGTTTCCTTGAGATTGTTTGGAAGCCTGATGGTGTGTGAAGTTAGGGAGCCAAATGGAGTTGTTCTCCCACAAGAACCACTCGGCTGATCCTTCTTCAATATGCCCTTCACCAACATGCAGTGTTTCCTTGATTGAATTAGCTCTCACAACAATATTTGCGTCTAGAGCCTTTGCATTGAGGGCTATCTGAAAACAGCTGTGGCGCTGAAGTTGCCTGTGAATGTGGAGTTGGTGGCATGTGAAATCCGCATGTGGAG
The DNA here is from genome assembly GCF_030435755.1 of Ochotona princeps. NCBI lineage: Eukaryota > Metazoa > Chordata > Mammalia > Lagomorpha > Ochotonidae > Ochotona > Ochotona princeps. The sequence continues at coordinate 8,536 of NW_026699457.1, forward strand.
CATTCGTTTGTGAGGGATGCTCTACCAGGTTCATTCCTAGATAATGCACTCAAAGGGCACTAAGCATAGAGTGTGAAAACTGAGTTTCCTTGAGAGCTGCTTGGAAGCCTGATGGTGTGTGAGTTTAATGAGCCAAATGGAGTTGTTCTCCCACAAGAACCACTCAGCTGATCTTTCTTCAATATGCCCTTCACCAACATGCAGTGTTTCCTTGATTGAATTAGCTCTCACACCAATATTTGCGTCTAGAGCCTTTGCATTGAGGGCTATCTGAAAATGGCTGTTGCGCTGAAGTTGCCTGTGAATGTGCAGTTGGTGGCATGTGAAACCCGCATGTGGAGCATTCGTTTGTGTGGGATGCTCACCATGATTCATTTCAGTCCCAGGCACTCAAAGGGCACTAAGCATAGAGTGTGAAAACTGAGTTTCCTTGAGAGCTGCTTGGAAGCCTGATGATGTGTGAAGTTAGTGAGCCAAATGGAGTTGTTCTCCCACAAGAACCACTCGGCTGATCCTTCTTCAATATGCCCTTCACCAACATGCAGTTTTTCCTTGATTGAATTAGCTCACACCAATGTTTGCGTCTAGAGCCTTTGCATTGAGGGCTACCAGATAACGGCTGTGGCGCTGAAGTTGCCTGTGAATGTGGAGTTGGTGGCATGTGAAACCCGCATGTGGAGCATTCGTTTGTGTGGGATGCTCACCAAGCTTCCTTTCAGTCCTAGGTACTCAAAGGGCACTAAGCATAGAGTGTGAAAACTGAGTTTCCTTGAGAGCTGCTTGGAAGCCTGATGGTGTGTGAAGTTAGTGAGCCAAATGGAGTTGTTCTCCCACAAGAACCACAGTTCCGATCCTTCTTCAATATGCCCTTCACCAACATGCAGTGTTTCCTTGATTGAATTAGCTCTCACACCAATATTTGCGTCTAGAGCCTTTGCATTGAGGGCTATCTGAAAACGGCTGTGGCGCTGAAGTTGCCTGTGAATGTGGAGTTGGTGGCATGTGAAACCCACATGTGGAGCATTCGTTTGTGTGGGATGCTCTACCAGCTTCATTCCTAGATAATGCACTCAAAGGGCACTAAGCATAGAGTGTGAAAACTGAGTTTCCTTGAGAGCTGCTTGGAAGCCTGATGGTGTGTGAAGTTAGTGAGCCAAATAGAGTTGTTCTCCCACAAGAACCACTCGGCTGATCCTTCTTCAATATGCCCTTCACCAACATGCAGTGTTTCCTTGATTGAATTAGCTCTCACACCAATATTTGTGTCTAGAGCCTTTGCATTGAGGGCTATCTGAAAACGGCTGTGGCGCAGATGTTGCCTGTGAATGTGGAGTTGGTGGCATGTGAAAGCCGCATGTGGAGCATTCGTTTGTGTGGGATGCTCTACCAGGTTCATTCCTAGATAATGCACTCAAAGGGCACTAAGCATAGAGTGTGAAAACTGAGATTCCTTGAGAGCTGCTTGGAAGCCTGATGGTGTGTGAAGTTAGTGAGCCAAATACAGTTGTTCTCCCACAAGAACCACTCGGCTGATCCTTCTTCAATATGCCCTTCACCAACATTCAGTGTTTCCTTGATTGAATTAGCTCTCACACCAATATTTGTGTCTAGAGCCTTTGCATTGAGGGCTATCTGAAAACGGCTGTGGCGCTGAAGTTGCCTGAGAATGTGGGGTTGGTGGCATGTGAAACCCGCATGTGGAGCATTCGTTTGTGTGGGATGCTCTACCAGGTTCATTCCTAGATAATGCACTCAAAGGGCACTAAGCATAGAGTGTGAAAACTGAGATTCCTTGAGAGCTGCTTGGAAGCCTGATGGTGTGTGAAGTTAGTGAGCCAAATGGAGTTGTTCTCCCACAAGAACCACTCCCCTGATCCTTCTTCAATATGCCCTTCACCAACATGCAGTGTTTCCTTGATTGAATTAGCTCTCACACCAATATTTGCGTCTAGAGCCTTTGCATTGAGGGCTATCTGAAAACGGCTGTGGCGCTGAAGTTGCCTGTGAATGTGGAGTTGGTGGCATGTGAAACCCGCATGTGGAGCATTCGTTTGTGTGGGATGCTCTACCAGGTTCATTCCTAGATAATGCACTCAAAGGGTACTAAGCATAGAGTGTGAAAACTGAGTTTCCTTGAGAGCTGCTTGGAAGCCTGATGGTGTGTGAAGTTAGTGAGCCAAATGGAGTTGTTCTCCAACAAGAACCACTCGGCTGATCCTTCTTCAATATGCCCTTCACCAACATGCAGTGTTTCCTTGATTGAATTAGCTCACACCACTGTTTGTGTCTAGAGCCTTTGCATTGAGGGCTACCAGATAACGGCTGTGGCGCTGAAGTTGCCTGTCAATGTGGAGTTGGTGGCATGTGAAACTCGTATGTGGAGCATTCGTTTGTGTGGGATGCTCACCAAGCTTCATTTCAGTCCTAGGTACTCAAAGGGCACTAAGCATAGAGTGTGAAAACTGAGTTTCCTTGAGAGCTGCTTGGAAGCCTGATGGTGTGTGAAGTTAGTGAGCCAAATGGAGTTGTTCTCCCACAAGAACCACTCGGCTGATCCTTCTTCAATATGCCCTTCACCAACATGCAGTTTTTCCTTGATTGAATTAGCTCTCACACCAATATTTGCGTCTAGAGCCTCTGCATTGAGGGCTATCTGAAAACGGCTGTGGCGTTGAAGTTGCCTGTCAATGTGGAGTTGGTGGCATGTGAAACCCGCATGTGGAGCATTCGTTTGTGTGGGATGCTCTGCCAGGTTCATTCCTAGATAATGCACTCAAAGGGCACTAAGCATAGAGTGTGAAAACTGAGTTTCCTTGAGAGCTGCTTGGAAGCCTGATGGTGTGTGAATTTAATGAGCCAAATGGAGTTGTTCTCCCACAAGAACCACTCGGCTGATCTTTCTTCAATATGCCCTTCACCAACATGCAGTGTTTCCTTGATTGAATTAGCTCTCACACCAATATTTGCGTCTAGAGCCTTTGCATTGAGGGCTATCTGAAAATGGCTGTTGCGCTGAAGTTGCCTGTGAATGTGGAGTTGGTGGCATGTGAAACCCGCATGTGGAGCATTCCTATGTGTGGGATGCTCACCATGCTTCATTTCAGTCCTAGGCACTCAAAGGGCACTAAGCATAGAGTGTGAAAACTGAGTTTCCTTGAGAGCTGCTTGGAAGCCTGATGGTGTGTGAAGTTAGTGAGCCAAATGGAGTTGTTCTCCCACAAGAACCACTCGGCTGATCCTTCTTCAATATGCCCTTCACCAACATGCAGTGTTTCCTTGATTGAATTAGCTCTCACACCAATATTTGCGTCTAGAGCCTTTGCATTGAGGGCTATCTGAAAACGGCTGTGGCACTGAAGTTGCCTGTGAATGTGGAGTTGGTGGCATGTGAAACCCGCATGTGGAGCATTCGTTTGTGTGGGATGTTCACCATGATTCATTTCAGTCCTAGGCACTCAAAGGGCACTAAGCATAGAGTGTGAAAACTGAGTTTCCTTGAGAGCTGCTTGGAAGCCTGATGATGTGTGAAGTTAGTGAGCCAAATGGAGTTGTTCTCCCACAAGAACCACTCGGCTGATCCTTCTTCAATATGCCCTTCACCAACATGCAGTTTTTCCTTGATTGAATTAGCTCACACCAATGTTTGCGTCTAGAGCCTTTGCATTGAGGGCTACCAGATAACGGCTCTGGCGCTGAAGTTGCCTGTGAATGTGGAGTTGGTGGCATGTGAAACCCGCATGTGGAGCATTCGTTTGTGTGCGATGCTCTACCAGCTTCATTCCTAGATAATGCACTCAAAGGGCACTAAGCATAGAGTGTGAAAACTGAGATTCCTTGAGAGCTGCTTGGAAGCCTGATGGTGTGTGAAGTTAGTGAGCCAAATGGAGTTGTTCTCCCACAAGAACCAATCGGTTGATCCTTCTTCAATATGTCCTTCACCAACATGCAGTATTTCCTTGATTGAATTAACTCTCACACCAATATTTGTGTCTAGAGCCTTTGCATTGAGGGCTATCTGAAAACGGCTGTGGCGCTGAAGTTGCCTATGAATGTGGAGTTGGTGGCATGTGAAACCCGCATGTGGAGCATTCGTTTGTGTGGGATGCTCACCAAGCTTCATATCAGTCCTAGGTACTCAAAGGGCACTAAGCATAGAGTGTGAAAACTGAGTTTCCTTGAGAGCTGCTTGGAAGCCTGATGGTGTGTGAAGTTAGTGAGCCAAATGGAGTTGTTCTCCCACAAGAACCACTCGGCTGATCCTTCTTCAATATGCCCTTCACCAACATGCAGTGTTTCCTTGATTGAATTAGCTCTCACACCAATATTTGCGTCTAGAGCCTTTGCATTGAGGGCTATCTGAAAACGGCTGTGGCGCTGAAGTTGCCTGTGAATGTGGAGTTGGTGGCATGTGAAACCCACATGTGGAGCATTCGTTTGTGTGGGATGCTCTACCAGCTTCATTCCTAGATAATGCACTCAAAGGGCACTAAGCATAGAGTGTGAAAACTGAGTTTCCTTGAGAGCTGCTTGGAAGCCTGATGGTGTGTGAAGTTAGTGAGCCAAATAGAGTTGTTCTCCCACAAGAACCACTCGGCTGATCCTTCTTCAATATGCCCTTCACCAACATGCAGTGTTTCCTTGATTGAATTAGCTCTCACACCAATATTTGTGTCTAGAGCCTTTGCATTGAGGGCTATCTGAAAACGGCTGTGGCGCAGATGTTGCCTGTGAATGTGGAGTTGGTGGCATGTGAAAGCCGCATGTGGAGCATTCGTTTGTGTGGGATGCTCTACCAGGTTCATTCCTAGATAATGCACTCAAAGGGCACTAAGCATAGAGTGTGAAAACTGAGATTCCTTGAGAGCTGCTTTTAAGCCTGATGGTGTGTGAAGTTAGTGAGCCAAATGGAGTTGTTCTCCCACAAGAACCACTCGGCTGATCCTTCTTCAATATGCCCTTCACCAACATGCAGTGTTTCCTTGATTGAATTAGCTCTCACACCAATATTTGTGTCTAGAGCCTTTGCATTGAGGGCTATCTGAAAACGGCTGTGGCGGTGAAGTTGCCTGAGAATGTGGAGTTGGTGGCATGTGAAACCCGCATGTGGAGCATTCGTTTGTGTGGGATGCTCTACCAGGTTCATTCCTAGATAATGCACTCAAAGGGCACTAAGCATAGAGTGTGAAAACTGAGATTCCTTGAGAGCTGCTTGGAAGCCTGATGGTGTGTGAAGTTAGTGAGCCAAATGGAGTTGTTCTCCCACAAGAACCACTCGGCTGATCCTTCTTCAATATGTCCTTCACCAACATGCAGTATTTCCTTGATTGAATTAGCTCTCACACCAATATTTGTGTCTAGAGCCTTTGCATTGAGGGCTATCTGAAAACGGCTGTGGCGCAGATGTTGCCTGTGAATGTGGAGTTGGTGGCATGTGAAACCCGCATGTGGAGCATTCGTTTGTGTGGGATGCTCACCAAGCTTCATATCAGTCCTAGGTACTCAAAGGGCACTAAGCATAGAGTGTGAAAACTGAGTTTCCTTGAGAGCTGCTTGGAAGCCTGATGGTGTGTGAAGTTAGTGAGCCAAATGGAGTTGTTCTCCCACAAGAACCACTCGGCTGATCCTTCTTCAATATGCCCTTCACCAACATGCAGTTTTTCCTTGATTGAATTAGCTCACACCAATGTTTGCGTCTAGAGCCTTTGCATTGAGGGCTACCAGATAACGGCTCTGGCGCTGAAGTTGCCTGTGAATGTGGAGTTGGTGGCATGTGAAACCCGCATGTGGAGCATTCGTTTGTGTGGGATGCTCACCAAGCTTCCTTTCAGTCCTAGGTACTCAAAGGGCACTAAGCATAGAGTGTGAAAACTGAGTTTCCTTGAGAGCTGCTTGGAAGCCTGATGGTGTGTGAAGTTAGTGAGCCAAATGGAGTTGTTCTCCCACAAGAACCACAGTTCCGATCCTTCTTCAATATGCCCTTCACCAACATGCAGTGTTTCCTTGATTGAATTAGCTCTCACACCAATATTTGCGTCAAGAGCCTTTGCATTGAGGGCTATCTGAAAATGGCTGTGGCGCTGAAGTTGCCTGTGAATGTGGAGTTGGTGGCATGTGAAACCCGCATGTGGAGCATTCGTTTGTGTGCGATGCTCTACCAGCTTCATTCCTAGATAATGCACTCAAAGGGCACTAAGCATAGAGTGTGAAAACTGAGTTTCCTTGAGAGCTGCTTGGAAGCCTGATGGTGTGTGAAGTTAGTGAGCCAAATGGAGTTGTTCTCCCACAAGAACCACTCGGCTGATCCTTCTTCAATATGCCCTTCACCAACATGCAGTGTTTCCTTGATTGAATTAGCTCTCACACCAATATTTGTGTCTAGAGTCTTTGCATTGAGGGCTATCTGAAAACGGCTGTGGCGATGAAGTTGCCTGAGAATGTGGAGTTGGTGGCATGTGAAACCCGCATGTGGAGCATTCGTTTGTGTGGGATGCTCTACCAGGTTCATTCCTAGATAATGCACTCAAAGGGCACTAAGCATAGAGTGTGAAAACTGAGATTCCTTGAGAGCTGCTTGCAAGCCTGATGGTGTGTGAAGTTAGTGAGCCAAATGGAGTTGTTCTCCCACAAGAACCACTCGGCTGATCCTTCTTCAATATGTCCTTCACCAACATGCAGTATTTCCTTGATTGAATTAGCTCTCACACCAATATTTGCGTCTAGAGCCTTTGCATTGAGGGCTATCTGAAAACGGCTGTGGCACTGAAGTTGCCTGTGAATGTGGAGTTGGTGGCATGTGAAACCCGCATGTGGAGCATTCGTTTGTGTGGGATGCTCACCAAGCTTCATATCAGTCCTAGGTACTCAAAGGGCACTAAGCATAGAGTGTGAAAACTGAGTTTCCTTGAGAGCTGCTTGGAAGCCTGATGGTGTGTGAAGTTAGTGAGCCAAATGGAGTTGTTCTCCCACAAGAACCACTCGGCTGATCCTTCTTCAATATGCCCTTCACCAACATGCAGTGTTTCCTTGATTGAATTAGCTCTCACACCAATATTTGCGTCTAGAGCCTTTGCATTGAGGGCTATCTGAAAACGGCTGTGGCGCAGATGTTGCCTGTGAATGTGGAGTTGGTGGCATGTGAAAGCCGCATGTGGAGCATTCGTTTGTGTGGGATGCTCTACCAGCTTCATTCCTAGATAATGCACTCAAAGGGCACTAAGCATAGAGTGTGAAAACTGAGATTCCTTGAGAGCTGCTTGGAAGCCTGATGGTGTGTGAAGTTAGTGAGCCAAATGGAGTTGTTCTCCCACAAGAACCACAGTTCCGATCCTTCTTCAATATGCCCTTCACCAACATGCAGTGTTTCCTTCATTGAATTAGCTCTCACACCAATATTTGTGTCTAGAGCCTTTGCATTGAGGGCTATCTGAAAACGGCTGTGGCGCTGAAGTTGCCTGAGAATGTGGAGTTGGTGGCATGTGAAACCCGCATGTGGAGCATTCGTTTGTGTGGGATGCTCTACCAGGTTCATTCCTAGATAATGCACTCAAAGGGCACTAAGCATAGAGTGTGAAAACTGAGTTTCCTTGAGAGCTGCTTGGAAGCCTGATGGTGTGTGAAGTTAGTGAGCCAAATGGAGTTGTTCTCCCACAAGAACCACTCGGCTGATCCTTCTTCAATATGCCCTTCACCAACATGCAGTGTTTCCTTGATTGAATTAGCTCTCACACCAATATTTGCGTCTAGAGCCTTTGCATTGAGGGCTATCTGAAAACGGCTGTGGCGCTGAAGTTGCCTGAGAATGTGGAGTTGGTGGCATGTGAAACCCGCATGTGGAGCATTCGTTTGTGTGGGATGCTCTACCAGGTTCATTCCTAGATAATGCACTCAAAGGGCACTAAGCATAGAGTGTGAAACTGAGTTCCTTGAGAGCTGCTTGAAAGCCTGATGGTGTGTGAAGTTAGTGAGCCAAATGGAGTTGTTCTCCCACAAGAACCACAGTTCCGATCCTTCTTCAATATGCCCTTCACCAACATGCAGTGTTTCCTTGATTGAATTAGCTCTCACACCAATATTTGCGTCTAGAGCCTTTGCATTGAGGGCTATCTGAAAACGGCTGTGGCACTGAAGTTGCGTGAGAATGTGGAGTTGGTGGCATGTGAAACCCGCATGTGGAGCATTCGTTTGTGTGGGATGCTCTACCAGGTTCATTCCTAGATAATGCACTCAAAGGGCACTAAGCATAGAGTGTGAAAACTGAGATTCCTTGAGAGCTGCTTGGAAGCCTGATGGTGTGTGAAGTTAGTGAGCCAAATGGAGTTGTTCTCCCACAAGAACCACACGGCTGATCCTTCTTCAATATGCCCTTCACCAACATGCAGTATTTCCTTGATTGAATTAACTCTCACACCAATATTTGTGTCTAGAGCCTTTGCATTGAGGGCTATCTGAAAACGGCTGTGGCGCTGAAGTTGCCTGTGAATGTGGAGTTGGTGGCATGTGAAACCCGCATGTGGAGCATTCGTTTGTTTGGGATGCTCACCAAGCTTCATATCAGTCCTAGGTACTCAAAGGGCACTAAGCATAGAGTGTGAAAACTGAGTTTCCTTGAGAGCTGCTTGGAAGCCTGATGGTGTGTGAAGTTAGTGAGCCAAATGGAGTTGTTCTCCCACAAGAACCACTCGGCTGATCCTTCTTCAATATGCCCTTCACCAACATGCAGTGTTTCCTTGATTGAATTAGCTCTCACACCAATATTTGTGTCTAGAGCCTTTGCATTGAGGGCTATCTGAAAACGGCTGTGGCGCTGAAGTTGCCTGAGAATGTGGAGTTGGTGGCATGTGAAACCCACATGTGGAGCATTCGTTTGTGTGGGATGCTCTACCAGGTTCATTCCGAGATAATGCACTCAAAGGGCACTAAGCATAGAGTGTGAAAACTGAGTTTCCTTGAGAGCTGCTTGGAAGCCTGATGGTGTGTGAAGTTAGTGAGCCAAATAGAGTTGTTCTCACACAAGAACCACTCGGCTGATCCTTCTTCAATATGCCCTTCAGCAACATGCAGTGTTTCCTTGATTGAATTAGCTCTCACACCAATATTTGTGTCTAGAGCCTTTGCATTGAGGGCTATCTGAAAATGGCTGTGGCGCTGAAGTTGCCTGAGAATGTGGAGTTGGTGGCATGTGAAACCCGCATGTGGAGCATTCGTTTGTGTGGGATGCTCTACCAGGTTCATTCCTAGATAATGCACTCAGAGGGCACTAAGCATAGAGTGTGAAAACTGAGATTCCTTGAGAGCTGCTTGGAAGCCTGATGGTGTGTGAAGTTAGTGAGCCAAATGGAGTTGTTCTCCCACAAGAACCACTCGGCTGATCCTTCTTCAATATGCCCTGCACCAACATGCAGTATTTCCTTGATTGAATTAACTCTCACACCAATATTTGCATCTAGAGCCTTTGCATTGAGGGCTATCTGAAAACGGCTGTGGCGCTGAAGTTGCCTGTGAATGTGGAGTTGGTGGCATGTGAAACCCGCATGTGGAGCATTCGTTTGTGTGGGATGCTCACCAAGCTTCATTTCAGTCCTAGGCACTCAAAGGGCACTAAGCATAGAGTGTGAAAACTGAGTTTCCTTGAGAGCTGCTTGGAAGCCTGATGGTGTGTGAAGTTAGTGAGCCAAATGGAGTTGTTCTCCCACAAGAACCACAGTTCCGATCCTTCTTCAATATGCCCTTCACCAACATGCAGTGTTTCCTTGATTGAATTAGCTCTCACACCAATATTTGCGTCTAGAGCCTTTGCATTGAGGGCTATCTGAAAACGGCTGTGGCGCTGAAGTTGCCTGAGAATGTGAAGTTGGTGGCATGTGAAACCCGCATGTGGAGCATTCGTTTGTGTGGGATGCTCTACCAGGTTCATTCCGAGATAATGCACTCAAAGGGCACTTAGCATAGAGTGTGAAAACTGAGTTTCCTTGAGAGCTGCTTGGAAGCCTGATGGTGTGTGAAGTTAGTGAGCCAAATGGAGTTGTTCTCCCACAAGAACCACTCGGCTGATCCTTCTTCAATATGCCCTTCACCAACATGCCGTGTTTCCTTGATTGAATTAGCTCTCACACCAATATTTGCGTCTAGAGCCTTTGCATTGAGGGCTATCTGAAAACGGTTGTGGCGCTGAAGTTGCCTGTGAATGTGGAGTTGGTGGCATGTGAAACCCGCATGTGGAGCATTCGTTTGTGTGGGATGCTCTACCAGGTTCATTCCTAGATAATGCACTCAAAGGGCACTAAGCATAGAGTGTGAAACTGAGTTTCCTTGAGAGCTGCTTGGAAGCCTGATGGTGTGTGAAGTTAGTGAGCCAAATGGAGTTGTTCTCCCACAAGAACCACAGTTCCGATCCTTCTTCAATATGCCCTTCACCAACATGCAGTGTTTCCTTGATTGAATTAGCTCTCACACCAATATTTGCGTCTAGAGCCTTTGCATTGAGGGCTATCTGAAAACGGCTGTGGCGCTGAAGTTGCCTGTGAATGTGGAGTTGGTGGCATGTGAAACCCGCATGTGGAGCATTCGTTTGTGTGGGATGCTCTACCAGGTTCATTGCTAGATAATGCACTCAAAGTGCACTAAGCATAGAGTGTGAAAACTGAGTTTCCTTGAGAGCTGCTTGGAAGCCTGATGGTGTGTGAAGTTAGTGAGCCAAATGGAGTTGTTCTCCCACAAGAACCACTCGGCTGATCCTTCTTCAATATGCCCTTCACCAACATGCAGTGTTTCCTTGATTGAATTAGCTCTCACACCAATATTTGCGTCTAGAGCCTTTGCATTGAGGGCTATCTGAAAACGGCTGTGGCGCTGAAGTTGCCTGTGAATGTGGAGTTGGTGGCATGTGAAACCCGCATGTGGAGCATTCGTTTGTGTGGGATGCTCTACCAGGTTCATTCCTAGATAATGCACTCAAAGGGCACTAAGCATAGAGTGTGAAAACTGAGATTCCTTGAGAGCTGCTTGGAAGCCTGATGGTGTGTGAAGTTAGTGAGCCAAATGGGAGTTGTTCTCCCACAAGAACCACTCGGCTGATCCTTCTTCAATATGCCCTGCACCAACATGCAGTATTTCCTTGATTGAATTAACTCTCACACCAATATTTGCATCTAGAACCTTTGCATTGAGGGCTATCTGAAAACGGCTGTGGCGCTGAAGTTGCCTGTGAATGTGGAGTTGGTGGCATGTGAAACCCGCATGTGGAGCATTCGTTTGTGTGGGATGCTCTACCAGGTTCATTCCTAGATAATGCACTCAAAGGGCACTAAGCATAGAGTGTGAAACTGAGTTTCCTTGAGAGCTGCTTGGAAGCCTGATGGTGTGTGAAGTTAGTGAGCCAAATGGAGTTGTTCTCCCACAAGAACCACTCGGCTGATCCTTCTTCAATATGCCCTTCACCAACATGCAGTGTTTCCTTGATTGAATTAGCTCTCACACCAATATTTGTGTCTAGAGCCTTTGCATTGAGGGCTATCTGAAAACGTCTGTGGCGCTGAAGTTGCCTGTGAATGTGGAGTTGGTGGCATGTGAAACCCGCATGTGGAGCATTCGTTTGTGTGGGATGCTCTACCAGGTTCATTCCTAGATAATGCACTCAAAGGGCACTAAGCATAGAGTGTGAAAACTGAGATTCTTTGAGAGCTGCTTGGAAGCCTGATGGTGTGTGAAGTTAGTGAGCCAAATAGAGTTGTTCTCCCACAAGAACCACTCGGCTGATCCTTCTTCAATATGCCCTGCACCAACATGCAGTATTTCCTTGATTGAATTAACTCTCACACCAATATTTGCATCTAGAGCCTTTGCATTGAGGGCTATCTGAAAACGGCTGTGGCGCTGAAGTTGCCTGTGAATGTGGAGTTGGTGGCATGTGAAACCCGCATGTGGAGCATTCGTTTGTGTGGGATGCTCACCAAGCTTCATTTCAGTCCTAGGCACTCAAAGGGCACTAAGCATAGAGTGTGAAAACTGAGTTTCCTTGAGAGCTGCTTGGAAGCCTGATGGTGTGTGAAGTTAGTGAGCCAAATGGAGTTGTTCTCCCACAAGAACCACAGTTCCGATCCTTCTTCAATATGCCCTTCACCAACATGCAGTGTTTCCTTGATTGAATTAGCTCTCACACCAATATTTGCGTCTAGAGCCTTTGCATTGAGGGCTATCTGAAAACGGCTGTGGCGCTGAAGTTGCCTGAGAATGTGAAGTTGGTGGCATGTGAAACCCGCATGTGGAGCATTCGTTTGTGTGGGATGCTCTACCAGGTTCATTCCTAGATAATGCATAGAGTGTGAAAACTGAGTTTCCTTGAGAGCTGCTTGGAAGCCTGATGGTGTGTGAAGTTAGTGAGCCAAATGGAGTTGTTCTCCCACAAGAACCACTCGGCTGATCCTTCTTCAATATGCCCTTCACCAACATGCCGTGTTTCCTTGATTGAATTAGCTCTCACACCAATATTTGCGTCTAGAGCCTTTGCATTGAGGGCTATCTGAAAACGGTTGTGGAGCTGAAGTTGCCTGTGAATGTGGAGTTGGTGGCATGTGAAACCCGCATGTGGAGCATTCGTTTGTGTGGGATGCTCTACCAGGTTCATTCCTAGATAATGCACTCAAAGGGCACTAAGCATAGAGTGTGAAAACTGAGTTTCCTTGAGAGCTGCTTGGAAGCCTGATGGTGTGTGAAGTTAGTGAGCCAAATGGAGTTGTTCTCCCACAAGAACCACTCGGCCGATCCTTCTTCAATATGCCCTTCACCAACATGCAGTGTTCCCTTGATTGAATTAGCTCTCACACCAATATTTGTGTCTAGAGCCTTTGCATTGAGGGCTATCTGAAAACGGCTGTGGCGCTGAAGTTGCCTGTGAATGTGGAGTTGGTGGCATGTGAAACCCGCATGTGGAGCATTCGTTTGTGTGGGATGCTCTACCAGGTTCATTCCTAGATAATGCACTCAAAGGGCACTAAGCATAGAGTGTGAAAACTGAGTTTCCTTGAGAGCTGCTTGGAAGCCTGATGGTGTGTGAAGTTAGTGAGCCAAATGGAGTTGTTCTCCCACAAGAACCACAGTTCCGATCCTTCTTCAATATGCCCTTCACCAACATGCAGTGTTTCCTTGATTGAATTAGCTCTCACACCAATATTTGTGTCTAGAGCCTTTGCATTGAGGGCTATCTGAAAACGGCTGTGGCGCTGAAGTTGCCTGTGAATGTGGAGTTGGTGGCATGTGAAACCCGCATGTGGAGCATTCGTTTGTGCGGGATGCTCTACCAGGTTCATTCCTAGATAATGCACTCAAAGGGCACTAAGCATAGAGTGTGAAAACTGAGATTCCTTGAGAGCTGCTTGGAAGCCTGATGGTGTGTGAAGTTAGTGAGCCAAATGGAGTTGTTCTCCCACAAGAACCACTCGGCTGATCCTTCTTCAATATGCCCTGCACCAACATGCAGTATTTCCTTGATTGAATTAACTCTCACACCAATATTTGCATCTAGAGCCTTTGCATTGAGGGCTATCTGAAAACGGCTGTGGCGCTGAAGTTGCCTGTGAATGTGGAGTTGGTGGCATGTGACCCCGCATGTGGAGCATTCGTTTGTGTGGGATGCTCACCAAGCTTCATTTCAGTCCTAGGCACTCAAAGGGCACTAAGCATAGAGTGTGAAAACTGAGTTTCCTTGAGAGCTGCTTGGAAGCCTGATGGTGTGTGAAGTTAGTGAGCCAAATGGAGTTGTTCTCCCACAAGAACCACTCGGCCGATCCTTCTTCAATATGCCCTTCACCAACATGCAGTGTTTCCTTGATTGAATTAGCTCTCACACCAATATTTGCGTCTAGAGCCTTTGCATTGAGGGCTATCTGAAAACGGCTGTGGCGCTGAAGTTGCCTGAGAATGTGGAGTTGGTGGCATGTGAAACCCGCATGTGGAGCATTCGTTTGTGTGGGATGCTCTACCAGGTTCATTCCTAGATAATGCACTCAAAGGGCACTTAGCATAGAGTGTGAAAAATGAGTTTCCTTGAGAGCTGCTTGGAAGCCTGATGGTGTGTGAAGTTAGTGAGCCAAATGGAGTTGTTCTCCCACAAGAACCACTCGGCTGATCCTTCTTCAATATGCCCTTCACCAACATGCAGTATTTCCTTGATTGAATTAGCTCTCACACCAATATTTGCGTCTAGAGCCTTTGCATTGAGGGCTATCTGAAAACGGTTGTGGCGCTGAAGTTGCCTGAGAATGTGGAGTTGGTGGCATGTGAAACCCGCATGTGGAGCATTCGTTTGTGTGGGATGCTCTACCAGGTTCATTCCTAGATAATGCACTCAAAGGGCACTTAGCATAGAGTGTGAAAACTGAGTTTCCTTGAGAGCTGCTTGGAAGCCTGATGGTGTGTGAAGTTAGTGAGCCAAATGGAGTTGTTCTCCACAAGAACCACTCGGCTGATCCTTCTTCAATATGCCCTTCACCAACATGCCGTGTTTCCTTGATTGAATTAGCTCTCACACCAATATTTGCGTCTAGAGCCTTTGCATTGAGGGCTATCTGAAAACGGCTGTGGCGCTGAATTTGCCTGTGAATGTGGAGTTGGTGGCATGTGAAACCCGCATGTGGAGCATTCGTTTGTGTGGGATGCTCTACCAGGTTCATTCCTAGATAATGCACTCAAAGGGCACTAAGCATAGAGTGTGAAACTGAGTTTCCTTGAGAGCTTCTTGGAAGCCTGATGGTGTGTGAAGTTAGTGAGCCAAATGGAGTTGTTCTCCCACAAGAACCACAGTTCCGATCCTTCTTCAATATGCCCTTCACCAACATGCAGTGTTTCCTTGATTGAATTAGCTCTCACACCAATATTTGCGTCTAGAGCCTTTGCATTGAGGGCTACCAGATAACGGCTCTGGCGCTGAAGTTGCCTGTGAATGTGGAGTTTGTGGCATGTGAAACCCGCATGTGGAGCATTCGTTTGTGTGGGATGCTCTACCAGGTTCATTGCTAGATAATGCACTCAAAGGGCACTAAGCATAGAGTGTGAAAACTGAGTTTCCTTGAGAGCTGCTTGGAAGCCTGATGGTGTGTGAAGTTAGTGAGCCAAATGGAGTTGTTCTCCCACAAGAACCACTCGGCTGATCCTTCTTCAATATGCCCTTCACCAACAAAAAGTGTTTCCTTGATTGAATTAGCTCTCACACCAATATTTGCGTCTAGAGCCTTTGCATTGAGGGCTATCTGAAAACGGCTCTGGCGCTGAAGTTGCCTGTGAATGTGGAGTTGGTGGCATGTGAAACCCGCATGTGGAGCATTCGTTTGTGTGCAATGCTCACCAAGCTTCATTTCAGTCCTAGGTACTCAAAGGGCACTAAGCATAGAGTGTGAAAACTGAGTTTCCTTGAGAGCTGCTTGGACGCCTGATGATGTGTGAAGTTAGTGAGCCAGATGGAGTTGTTCTCCCACAAGAATCACTTGGCTGATTCTTTTTCAATATGCCCTTCACCAACATGCAGTGTTTCTTTGATTGAATTAGCTCTCACACCAATATTTGCATCTAGAGCCTTTGCATTGAGAGCTACCTGAAAATGGCTGTGGCGCTGAAGTTGCCTGTGAATGTGGAGTTGGTGGCATGTGAAACCCGCATGTGGAGCATTCGTTTGTGTGGGATGCTCTACCAGGTTCATTCCTAGATAATGCACTCAAAGGGCACTAAGCATAGAGTGTGAAAACTGAGATTCCTTGAGAGCTGCTTGCAAGCCTGATGGTGTGTGAAGTTAGTGAGCCAAATAGAGTTGTTCTCCCACAAGAACCACTCGGTTGATCCTTCTTCAATATGCCCTGCACCAACATGCAGTATTTCCTTGATTGAATTAACTCTCACACCAATATTTGCATCTAGAGCCTTTGCATTGAGGGCTATCTGAAAACGGCTGTGGCGCTGAAGTTGCCTGTGAATGTGGAGTTGGTGCCATGTGAAACCCGCATGTGGAGCATTCGTTTGTGTGGGATGCTCACCAAGCTTCATTTCAGTCCTAGGCACTCAAAGGGCACTAAGC
Source organism: Ochotona princeps (assembly GCF_030435755.1). Taxonomy (NCBI): domain Eukaryota; kingdom Metazoa; phylum Chordata; class Mammalia; order Lagomorpha; family Ochotonidae; genus Ochotona; species Ochotona princeps. Next base: position 24,596 of record NW_026699457.1, read on the forward strand.
ATAGAGTGTGAAAACTGAGTTTCCTTGAGAGCTGCTTGGAAGCCTGATGGTGTGTGAAGTTATTGAGCCAAATGGAGTTGTTCTCCCACAAGAACCACTCGGCCGATCCTTCTTCAATATGCCCTTCACCAACATGCAGTGTTTCCTTGATTGAATTAGCTCTCACACCAATATTTGTGTCTAGAGCCTTTGCATTGAGGGCTATCTGAAAACGGCTGTGGCGCTGAAGTTGCCTGTGAATGTGGAGTTGGTGGCATGTGAAACCCGCATGTGGAGCATTCGTTTGTGTGGGATGCTCTACCAGGTTCATTCCTAGATAATGCACTCAAAGGGCACTTAGCATAGAGTGTGAAAACTGAGTTTCCTTGAGAGCTGCTTGGAAGCCTGATGGTGTGTGAAGTTAGTGAGCCAAATGGAGTTGTTCTCCCACAAGAACCACAGTTCCGATCCTTCTTCAATATGCCCTTCACCAACATGCAGTGTTTCCTTGATTGAATTAGCTCTCACACCAATATTTGTGTCTAGAGCCTTTGCATTGAGGGCTATCTGAAAACGGATGTGGCGCTGAAGTTGCCTGTGAATGTGGAGTTGGTGGCATGTGAAACCCGCATGTGGAGCATTCGTTTGTGTGGGATGCTCTACCAGGTTCATTCCTAGATAATGCACTGAAAGGGCACTAAGCATAGAGTGTGAAAACTGAGTTTCCTTGAGAGCTGCTGGGAAGCCTGATGGTGTGTGAAGTTAGTGAGCCAAATGGAGTTGTTCTCCCACAAGAACCACTCGGCTGATCCTTCTTCAATATGCCCTTCACCAACATGCAGTGTTTCCTTGATTGAATTAGCTCTCACACCAATATTTGCGTCTAGAGCCTTTGCATTGAGGGCTATCTGAAAACGGCTGTGGCGCTGAAGTTGCCTGTGAATGTGGAGTTGGTGGCATGTGAAACCCGCATGTGGAGCATTCGTTTGTGTGCGATGCTCTACCAGCTTCATTCCTAGATAATGCACTCAAAGGGCACTAAGCATAGAGTGTCAAAACTGAGTTTCCTTGAGAACTGCTTGGAAGCCTGATGGTGTGTAAAGTTAGTGAGCCAAATGGAGTTGTTCTCCCACAAGAACCACTCGGCTGATCCTTCTTCAATATGCCCTTCACCAACATTAAGTGTTTCCTTGATTGAATTAGCTCTCACACCAATATTTGTGTCTAGAGCCTTTGCATTGAGGGCTATCTGAAAACGGCTGTGGCGCTGAAGTTGCCTGTGAATGTGGAGTTGGTGGCATGTGAAACCCGCATGTGGAGCATTCGTTTGTGTGGGATGCTCTACCAGGTTCATTCCTAGATAATGCACTCAAAGGGCACTAAGCATAGAGTGTGAAAACTGAGATTCCTTGAGAGCTGCTTGGAAGCCTGATGGTGTGTGAAGTTAGTGAGCCAAATGGAGTTGTTCTCCCACAAGAACCACTCGGCTGATCCTTCTTCAGTATGTCCTTCACCAACATGCAGTATTTCCTTGATTGAATTAACTCTCACACCAATATTTGCATCTAGAGCCTTTGCATTGAGGGCTATCTAAAAACGACTGTGGCGCTGAAGTTGCCTGTGAATGTGGAATTGGTGGCATGTGAAACCCGAATGTGGAGCATTCGTTTGTGTGGGATGCTCACCAAGCTTCATTTCAGTCCTAGGTACTCAAAGGGCACTAAGCATAGAGTGTGAAAACTGAGTTTCCTTGAGAGCTGCTTGGAAGCCTGATGGTGTGTGAAGTTAGTGAGCCAAATGGAGTTGTTCTCCCACAAGAACCACTCGGCCGATCCTTCTTCAATATGCCCTTCACCAACATGCAGTGTTTCCTTGATTGAATTAGCTCTCACACCAATATTTGCGTCTAGAGACTTTGCATTGAGGGCTATCTGAAAACGGCTGTGGCGCTGAAGTTGCCTGTGAATGTGGAGTTGGTGGCATGTGAAACCCGAATCTGGAGCATTCGTTTGTGTGGGATGCTCTACCAGGTTCATTCCTAGATAATGCACTCAAAGTGCACTAAGCATAGAGTGTGAAAACTGAGTTTCCTTGAGAGCTGCTTGGAAGCCTGATGGTGTGTGAAGTTAGTGAGCCAAATGGAGTTGTTCTCCCACAAGAACCACTCGGCTGATCCTTCTTCAATATGCCCTGCACCAACATGCAGTGTTTCCTTGATTGAATTAGCTCTCACACCAATATTTGCGTCTAGAGCCTTTGCATTGAGGGCTATCTGAAAACGGCTGTGGCGCTGAAGTTGCCTGAGAATGTGGAGTTGGTGGCATGTGAAAGCCGCATGTGGAGGATTCGTTTGTGTGGGATGCTCTATCAGGTTCATTCCTAAATAATGCACTCAAAGGGCACTAAGCATAGAGTGTGAAAACTGAGTTTCCTTGAGAGCTGCTTAAAGCCTGATGGTGTGTGAAGTTAGTGAGCCAAATGGAGTTGTTCTCCCACAAGAACCACTCTGCTGATCCTTCTTCAATATGCCCTTCACCAACATGCAGTGTTTCCTTGATTGAATTAGCTCTCACACCAATATTTGCGTCTAGAGCCTTTGCATTGAGTACAATCTGAAAACGGCTGTGGCGCTGAAGTTGCCTGTGAATGTGGAGTTGGTGGCATGTGAAACCCGCATGTGGAGCATTCGTTTGTGTGGGATGCTCACCAAGCTTCATTTCAATCCTAGGCACTCAAAGGGCACTAAGCATAGAGTGTGAAAACTGAGTTTCCTTGAGAGCTGCTTAAAGCCTGATGGTGTGTGAAGTTAGTGAGCCAAATGGAGTTGTTCTCCCACAAGAACCACTCGGCTGATCCTTCTTCAATATGCCCTGCACCAACATGCAGTGTTTCTTTGATTGAATTAGCTCTCACACCAATATTTGCGTCTAGAGCCTTTGCATTGAGGGCTATCTGAAAACGGCTGTGGCGCTGAAGTTGCCTGTGAATGTGGAGTTGGTGGCATGTGAAACCCGCATGTGGAGCATTCGTTTGTGTGGGATGCTCACCAAGATTCATTTCAGTCCTAGGCACTCAAAGGGCACTAAGCATAGAGTGTGAAAAGGGTGTATGTGCTGGAATGGGGGCTGCGTTCTATCTAGGAAACAGTTGCAGTCACCCGAGGCACTAGTGTGGGCTGGGATTGGATGCACCAGGCCGGTTCAGATCCCAGCACCATCTGGTGTTATGGAGAAACAGGGTAGATGTGGGACTGACTAGGCTGGGTCTCAATCCCCTTCTGAGCCATGTGTGAGCTGTATGTGGGTATGGACGAGCCATGGCTGGGCTGAAACATCCAACAACAAGAGTCAGAATGGGGTGAAAGCCAGCCAGGAAAAGCCACTGTTCCTGCTAGGACAGGAGGTGAACTGAGTAGGGTTGGCTCAAGAACCCCCTGGCAAGCGCAAAATCTGGCATTGGGAGGGGTTCTGATGGAGGAGCCTGGGCAACTCCTCTGGCAGGACACAGTCCCTGCAGGTAAGCGCGAGAAGCATGATTGGAAACAGCCCAGAATAGGCCATGGAAAGTTTCCCACTGGCATGCATTCGGCATGGGTCAGGAGCAGGCCAGGCTGAATCAGTTCATGTCATCCTCTGGCAAATCCGATCACCAGAACAGAGTGTGGAATGGGCCGGGTTTGGTTGCGACAAAACCAGTACACATTCTGGAACGCCAGGGCGTGGTTGCCTGTACTGGATATGAATGCAACACCCATCCAGCACACGTGAGATCCAGGGAAGGGAGGGGCAGAGCTGGCGGGGGGGTTAAGGGGCTGGTCCCCTCGCTGGACAACCACTCCCACTGGAGAGTGTTGGCTGGGATAGAGACAGACACGACTAAGCAAGGCTACAACACCTGTGCGCTGCATGTGGACAAGATCAGGGCCACAGCATCAGCTGGCAGAAGCTGGCACTGGGGACTAATTCTGTCGAGTCAAATCACAGGACCACCTAAAGAGTGCATAAACCGGGACAGAGAGACCTGGGAGGGAAAAAGTGGGTTCCCCCTTCTTGGGTCACTATTCCCGTGGGAGGGCATGAAAACTAGGACGGGGGCTGGGATGGCTAGACAGAGGCACTCAACAACATCTGTGAGGGCTGGATGGTTGAGTCGATTAGATAGAACTAAGCTTCAATACCCATTGACAAGTACCAGAGCCAAATGGGATGGGGGACAGACTGGTCTTCTGCTACACAAATTGGCAAACCAGGGTAGGGGGCAGGCTTGGTGGGGGTTATTGTGGGTCGCCCCGACTAGGCTGCAGCTCCCACTGGTTGATGTAAGGGCCGAACCAGACTGGACTGCAACACCCATTAGTTCCAGTGCAACTCGGGACTGAAAACAGAACCAACACAGCAATTGCAACCACCAGCTGATCAGGGTGATGGACTGTGCCGGGCCCTGTGCTTGCTAGAACATACAAGAATCTGGTCTGGGAATACCTCAAAGTATCTTTGGAGATCTCCCCACTTGAACTGCTGGACTCAGAATTCTAACCAAGAAAAGACAGAAGACAGAATAGGACAATCATTCATCTCAGCTACATGTTGGCAGCGAAATATGGGACAAATGGAGACTTCATGATGGACCATATCAACCAGTGGACCACCTCATCGAGCGAAACTGGCAGTGACTCATAACTGGAGAACTATTAACTCCACTTGAGCACATATCTCAGAGCATGCCCCACATATGGGACTTGGGGTGGGCGGGAAACCGGGTAGGGCTTCTCCCTCAATATCCCCTTTTACCTCAGATACATGATGGAAAACAATATGGACATAATAGCATTGCCCACCTCCCTATCCCCCCTGAACCTTTTTTTTTTTTCCTTCTCTTTCTTGATTTTCCTTCAACTATAGTTAACTATGTAAAGATTGTCAACAACAATACAATAAAATGGATTATACATAAAAAAAAAAAAGAAAACTGAGTTTCCTTGAGAGCTGCTTGGAAGCCTGATGGTGTGTGAAGTTATTGAGCCAAATGGAGTTGTTCTCCCACAAGAACCACTCGGCCGATCCTTCTTCAATATGCCCTTCACCAACATGCAGTGTTTCCTTGATTGAATTAGCTCTCACACCAATATTTGTGTCTAGAGCCTTTGCATTGAGGGCTATCTGAAAACGGCTGTGGCGCTGAAGTTGCCTGAGAATGTGAAGTTGGTGGCATGTGAAACCCGCATGTGGAGCATTCGTTTGTGTGGGATGCTCTACCAGGTTCATTCCTAGATAATGCACTCAAAGGGCACTTAGCATAGAGTGTGAAAACTGAGTTTCCTTGAGAGCTGCTTGGAAGCCTGATGGTGTGTGAAGTTAGTGAGCCAAATGGAGTTGTTCTCCCACAAGAACCACAGTTCCGATCCTTCTTCAATATGCCCTTCACCAACATGCAGTGTTTCCTTGATTGAATTAGCTCTCACACCACAATATTTGTGTCTAGAGCCTTTGCATTGAGGGCTATCTGAAAACGGCTGTGGCGCTGAAGTTGCCTGTGAATGTGGAGTTGGTGGCATGTGAAACCCGCATGTGGAGCATTCGTTTGTGTGGGATGCTCTACCAGGTTCATTCCTAGATAATGCACTCAAAGGGCACTAAGCATAGAGTGTGAAAACTGAGTTTCCTTGAGAGCTGCTGGGAAGCCTGATGGTGTGTGAAGTTAGTGAGCCAAATGGAGTTGTTCTCCCACAAGAACCACTCGGCTGATCCTTCTTCAATATGCCCTTCACCAACATGCAGTGTTTCCTTGATTGAATTAGCTCTCACACCAATATTTGCGTCTAGAGCCTTTGCATTGAGGGCTATCTGAAACGGCTGTTTCGCTGAAGTTGCCTGTGAATGTGGAGTTGGTGGCATGTGAAACCCGCATGTGGAGCATTCGTTTGTGTGCGATGCTCTACCAGCTTCATTCCTAGATAATGCACTCAAAGGGCACTAAGCATAGAGTGTCAAAACTGAGTTTCCTTGAGAACTGCTTGGAAGCCTGATGGTGTGTGAAGTTAGTGAGCCAAATGGAGTTGTTCTCCCACAAGAACCACTCGGCTGATCCTTCTTCAATATGCCCTTCACCAACATTAAGTGTTTCCTTGATTGAATTAGCTCTCACACCAATATTTGTGTCTAGAGCCTTTGCATTGAGGGCTATCTGAAAACGGCTGTGGCGCTGAAGTTGCCTGTGAATGTGGAGTTGGTGGCATGTGAAACCCGCATGTGGAGCATTCGTTTGTGTGGGATGCTCTACCAGGTTCATTCCTAGATAATGCACTCAAAGGGCACTAAGCATAGAGTGTGAAAACTGAGATTCCTTGAGAGCTGCTTGGAAGCCTGATGGTGTGTGAAGTTAGTGAGCCAAATGGAGTTGTTCTCCCCACAAGAACCACTCGGCTGATCCTTCTTCAGTATGTCCTTCACCAACATGCAGTATTTCCTTGATTGAATTAACTCTCACACCAATATTTGCATCTAGAGCCTTTGCATTGAGGGCTATCTAAAAACGACTGTGGCGCTGAAGTTGCCTGTGAATGTGGAATTGGTGGCATGTGAAACCCGAATGTGGAGCATTCGTTTGTGTGGGATGCTCACCAAGCTTCATTTCAGTCCTAGGTACTCAAAGGGCACTAAGCATAGAGTGTGAAAACTGAGTTTCCTTGAGAGCTGCTTGGAAGCCTGATGGTGTGTGAAGTTAGTGAGCCAAATGGAGTTGTTCTCCCACAAGAACCACTCAGCCGATCCTTCTTCAATATGCCCTTCACTAACATGCAGTGTTTCCTTGATTGAATTAGCTCTCACACCAATATTTGCGTCTAGAGCCTTTGCATTGAGGGCTATCTGAAAACGGCTGTGGCGCTGAAGTTGCCTGTGAATGTGGAGTTGGTGGCATGTGAAACCCGAATCTGGAGCATTCGTTTGTGTGGGATGCTCTACCAGGTTCATTCCTAGATAATGCACTCAAAGTGCACTAAGCATAGAGTGTGAAAACTGAGTTTCCTTGAGAGCTGCTTGGAAGCCTGATGGTGTGTGAAGTTAGTGAGCCAAATGCAGTTGTTCTCCCACAAGAACCACTCGGCTGATCCTTCTTCAATATGCCCTGCACCAACATGCAGTGTTTCCTTGATTGAATTAGCTCTCACACCAATATTTGCGTCTAGAGCCTTTGCATTGAGGGCTATCTGAAAACGGCTGTGGCGCTGAAGTTGCCTGAGAATGTGGAGTTGGTGGCATGTGAAAGCCGCATGTGGAGGATTCGTTTGTGTGGGATGCTCTATCAGGTTCATTCCTAAATAATGCACTCAAAGGGCACTAAGCATAGAGTGTGAAAACTGAGTTTCCTTGAGAGCTGCTTAAAGCCTGATGGTGTGTGAAGTTAGTGAGCCAAATGGAGTTGTTCTCCCACAAGAACCACTCTGCTGATCCTTCTTCAATATGCCCTTCACCAACATGCAGTGTTTCCTTGATTGAATTAGCTCTCACACCAATATTTGCGTCTAGAGCCTTTGCATTGAGTACTATCTGAAAACGGCTGTGGCGCTGAAGTTGCCTGTGAATGTGGAGTTGGTGGCATGTGAAACCCGCATGTGGAGCATTAGTTTGTGTGGGATGCTCACCAAGCTTCATTTCAATCCTAGGCACTCAAAGGGCACTAGCATAGAGTGTGAAAACTGAGTTTCCTTGAGAGCTGCTTAAAGCCTGATGGTGTGTGAAGTTAGTGAGCCAAATGGAGTTGTTCTCCCACAAGAACCACTCGGCTGATCCTTCTTCAATATGCCCTGCACCAACATGCCGTGTTTCCTTGATTGAATTAGCTCTCACACCAATATTTGCGTCTAGAGCCTTTGCATTGAGGGCTATCTGAAAACGGTTGTGGCGCTGAAGTTGCCTGTGAATGTGGAGTTGGTGGCATGTGAAACCCGCATGTGGAGCATTCGTTTGTGTGGGATGCTCTACCAGGTTCATTCCTAGATAATGCACTCAAAGGGCACTAAGCATAGAGTGTGAAACTGAGTTTCCTTGAGAGCTGCTTGGAAGCCTGATGGTGTGTGAAGTTAGTGAGCCAAATGGAGTTGTTCTCCCACAAGAACCACAGTTCCGATCCTTCTTCAATATGCCCTTCACCAACATGCAGTGTTTCCTTGATTGAATTAGCTCTCACACCAATATTTGCGTCTAGAGCCTTTGCATTGAGGGCTATCTGAAAACGGCTGTGGCGCTGAAGTTGCCTGTGAATGTGGAGTTGGTGGCATGTGAAACCCGCATGTGGAGCATTCGTTTGTGTGGGATGCTCTACCAGGTTCATTGCTAGATAATGCACTCAAAGTGCACTAAGCATAGAGTGTGAAAACTGAGTTTCCTTGAGAGCTGCTTGGAAGCCTGATGGTGTGTGAAGTTAGTGAGCCAAATGGAGTTGTTCTCCCACAAGAACCACAGTTCCGATCCTTCTTCAATATGCCCTTCACCAACATGCAGTGTTTCCTTGATTGAATTAGCTCTCACACCAATATTTGCGTCTAGAGCCTTTGCATTGAGGGCTATCTGAAAACGGCTGTGGCGCTGAAGTTGCCTGTGAATGTGGAGTTGGTGGCATGTGAAACCCGCATGTGGAGCATTCGTTTGTGTGGGATGCTCTACCAGGTTCATTCCTAGATAATGCACTCAAAGGGCACTAAGCATAGAGTGTGAAAACTGAGATTCCTTGAGAGCTGCTTGGAAGCCTGATGGTGTGTGAAGTTAGTGAGCCAAATGGAGTTGTTCTCCCACAAGAACCACTCGGCTGATCCTTCTTCAATATGCCCTGCACCAACATGCAGTATTTCCTTGATTGAATTAACTCTCACACCAATATTTGCATCTAGAACCTTTGCATTGAGGGCTATCTGAAAACGGCTGTGGCGCTGAAGTTGCCTGTGAATGTGGAGTTGGTGGCATGTGAAACCCGCATGTGGAGCATTCGTTTGTGTGGGATGCTCTACCAGGTTCATTCCTAGATAATGCACTCAAAGGGCACTAAGCATAGAGTGTGAAACTGAGTTTCCTTGAGAGCTGCTTGGAAGCCTGATGGTGTGTGAAGTTAGTGAGCCAAATGGAGTTGTTCTCCCACAAGAACCACTCGGCTGATCCTTCTTCAATATGCCCTTCACCAACATGCAGTGTTTCCTTGATTGAATTAGCTCTCACACCAATATTTGTGTCTAGAGCCTTTGCATTGAGGGCTATCTGAAAACGTCTGTGGCGCTGAAGTTGCCTGTGAATGTGGAGTTGGTGGCATGTGAAACCCGCATGTGGAGCATTCGTTTGTGTGGGATGCTCTACCAGGTTCATTCCTAGATAATGCACTCAAAGGGCACTAAGCATAGAGTGTGAAAACTGAGATTCTTTGAGAGCTGCTTGGAAGCCTGATGGTGTGTGAAGTTAGTGAGCCAAATAGAGTTGTTCTCCCACAAGAACCACTCGGCTGATCCTTCTTCAATATGCCCTGCACCAACATGCAGTATTTCCTTGATTGAATTAACTCTCACACCAATATTTGCATCTAGAGCCTTTGCATTGAGGGCTATCTGAAAACGGCTGTGGCGCTGAAGTTGCCTGTGAATGTGGAGTTGGTGGCATGTGAAACCCGCATGTGGAGCATTCGTTTGTGTGGGATGCTCACCAAGCTTCATTTCAGTCCTAGGCACTCAAAGGGCACTAAGCATAGAGTGTGAAAACTGAGTTTCCTTGAGAGCTGCTTGGAAGCCTGATGGTGTGTGAAGTTAGTGAGCCAAATGGAGTTGTTCTCCCACAAGAACCACAGTTCCGATCCTTCTTCAATATGCCCTTCACCAACATGCAGTGTTTCCTTGATTGAATTAGCTCTCCACACCAATATTTGCGTCTAGAGCCTTTGCATTGAGGGCTATCTGAAAACGGCTGTGGCGCTGAAGTTGCCTGAGAATGTGAAGTTGGTGGCATGTGAAACCCGCATGTGGAGCATTCGTTTGTGTGGGATGCTCTACCAGGTTCATTCCTAGATAATGCATAGAGTGTGAAAACTGAGTTTCCTTGAGAGCTGCTTGGAAGCCTGATGGTGTGTGAAGTTAGTGAGCCAAATGGAGTTGTTCTCCCACAAGAACCACTCGGCTGATCCTTCTTCAATATGCCCTTCACCAACATGCCGTGTTTCCTTGATTGAATTAGCTCTCACACCAATATTTGCGTCTAGAGCCTTTGCATTGAGGGCTATCTGAAAACGGTTGTGGAGCTGAAGTTGCCTGTGAATGTGGAGTTGGTGGCATGTGAAACCCGCATGTGGAGCATTCGTTTGTGTGGGATGCTCTACCAGGTTCATTCCTAGATAATGCACTCAAGGGGCACTAAGCATAGAGTGTGAAAACTGAGTTTCCTTGAGAGCTGCTTGGAAGCCTGATGGTGTGTGAAGTTAGTGAGCCAAATGGAGTTGTTCTCCCACAAGAACCACTCGGCCCGATCCTTCTTCAATATGCCCTTCACCAACATGCAGTGTTCCCTTGATTGAATTAGCTCTCACACCAATATTTGTGTCTAGAGCCTTTGCATTGAGGGCTATCTGAAAACGGCTGTGGCGCTGAAGTTGCCTGTGAATGTGGAGTTGGTGGCATGTGAAACCCGCATGTGGAGCATTCGTTTGTGTGGGATGCTCTACCAGGTTCATTCCTAGATAATGCACTCAAAGGGCACTAAGCATAGAGTGTGAAAACTGAGTTTCCTTGAGAGCTGCTTGGAAGCCTGATGGTGTGTGAAGTTAGTGAGCCAAATGGAGTTGTTCTCCCACAAGAACCACAGTTCCGATCCTTCTTCAATATGCCCTTCACCAACATGCAGTGTTTCCTTGATTGAATTAGCTCTCACACCCAATATTTGTGTCTAGAGCCTTTGCATTGAGGGCTATCTGAAAACGGCTGTGGCGCTGAAGTTGCCTGTGAATGTGGAGTTGGTGGCATGTGAAACCCGCATGTGGAGCATTCGTTTGTGCGGGATGCTCTACCAGGTTCATTCCTAGATAATGCACTCAAAGGGCACTAAGCATAGAGTGTGAAAACTGAGATTCCTTGAGAGCTGCTTGGAAGCCTGATGGTGTGTGAAGTTAGTGAGCCAAATGGAGTTGTTCTCCCACAAGAACCACTCGGCTGATCCTTCTTCAATATGCCCTGCACCAACATGCAGTATTTCCTTGATTGAATTAACTCTCACACCAATATTTGCGTCTAGAGCCTTTGCATTGAGGGCTATCTGAAAACGGCTGTGGCGCTGAAGTTGCCTGTGAATGTGGAGTTGGTGGCATGTGACCCCGCATGTGGAGCATTCGTTTGTGTGGGATGCTCACCAAGCTTCATTTCAGTCCTAGGCACTCAAAGGGCACTAAGCATAGAGTGTGAAAACTGAGTTTCCTTGAGAGCTGCTTGGAAGCCTGATGGTGTGTGAAGTTAGTGAGCCAAATGGAGTTGTTCTCCCACAAGAACCACTCGGCCGATCCTTCTTCAATATGCCCTTCACCAACATGCAGTGTTTCCTTGATTGAATTAGCTCTCACACCAATATTTGCGTCTAGAGCCTTTGCATTGAGGGCTATCTGAAAACGGCTGTGGCGCTGAAGTTGCCTGAGAATGTGGAGTTGGTGGCATGTGAAACCCGCATGTGGAGCATTCGTTTGTGTGGGATGCTCTACCAGGTTCATTCCTAGATAATGCACTCAAAGGGCACTTAGCATAGAGTGTGAAAACTGAGTTTCCTTGAGAGCTGCTTGGAAGCCTGATGGTGTGTGAAGTTAGTGAGCCAAATGGAGTTGTTCTCCCACAAGAACCACTCGGCTGATCCTTCTTCAATATGCCCTTCACCAACATGCAGTATTTCCTTGATTGAATTAGCTCTCACACCAATATTTGCGTCTAGAGCCTTTTCATTGAGGGCTATCTGAAAACGGTTGTGGCGCTGAAGTTGCCTGAGAATGTGGAGTTGGTGGCATGTGAAACCCGCATGTGGAGCATTCGTTTGTGTGGGATGCTCTACCAGGTTCATTCCTAGATAATGCACTCAAAGGGCACTTAGCATAGAGTGTGAAAACTGAGTTTCCTTGAGAGCTGCTTGGAAGCCTGATGGTGTGTGAAGTTAGTGAGCCAAATCTCCCACAAGAACCACTCGGCTGATCCTTCTTCAATATGCCCTTCACCAACATGCCGTGTTTCCTTGATTGAATTAGCTCTCACACCAATATTTGCGTCTAGAGCCTTTGCATTGAGGGCTATCTGAAAACGGCTGTGGCGCTGAATTTGCCTGTGAATGTGGAGTTGGTGGCATGTGAAACCCGCATGTGGAGCATTCGTTTGTGTGGGATGCTCTACCAGGTTCATTCCTAGATAATGCACTCAAAGGGCACTAAGCATAGAGTGTGAAACTGAGTTTCCTTGAGAGCTTCTTGGAAGCCTGATGGTGTGTGAAGTTAGTGAGCCAAATGGAGTTGTTCTCCCACAAGAACCACAGTTCCGATCCTTCTTCAATATGCCCTTCACCAACATGCAGTGTTTCCTTGATTGAATTAGCTCTCACACCAATATTTGCGTCTAGAGCCTTTGCATTGAGGGCTATCTGAAAACGGCTGTGGCGCTGAAGTTGCCTGTGAATGTGGAGTTTGTGGCATGTGAAACCCGCATGTGGAGCATTCGTTTGTGTGGGATGCTCTACCAGGTTCATTGCTAGATAATGCACTCAAAGGGCACTAAGCATAGAGTGTGAAAACTGAGTTTCCTTGAGAGCTGCTTGGAAGCCTGATGGTGTGTGAAGTTAGTGAGCCAAATGGAGTTGTTCTCCCACAAGAACCACTCGGCTGATCCTTCTTCAATATGCCCTTCACCAACAAAAAGTGTTTCCTTGATTGAATTAGCTCTCACACCAATATTTGCGTCTAGAGCCTTTGCATTGAGGGCTATCTGAAAACGGCTCTGGCGCTGAAGTTGCCTGTGAATGTGGAGTTGGTGGCATGTGAAACCCGCATGTGGAGCATTCGTTTGTGTGCAATGCTCACCAAGCTTCATTTCAGTCCTAGGTACTCAAAGGGCACTAAGCATAGAGTGTGAAAACTGAGTTTCCTTGAGAGCTGCTTGGACGCCTGATGATGTGTGAAGTTAGTGAGCCAGATGGAGTTGTTCTCCCACAAGAATCACTTGGCTGATTCTTTTTCAATATGCCCTTCACCAACATGCAGTGTTTCTTTGATTGAATTAGCTCTCACACCAATATTTGCATCTAGAGCCTTTGCATTGAGAGCTACCTGAAAATGGCTGTGGCGCTGAAGTTGCCTGTGAATGTGGAGTTGGTGGCATGTGAAACCCGCATGTGGAGCATTCGTTTGTGTGGGATGCTCTACCAGGTTCATTCCTAGATAATGCACTCAAAGGGCACTAAGCATAGAGTGTGAAAACTGAGATTCCTTGAGAGCTGCTTGCAAGCCTGATGGTGTGTGAAGTTAGTGAGCCAAATAGAGTTGTTCTCCCACAAGAACCACTCGGTTGATCCTTCTTCAATATGCCCTGCACCAACATGCAGTATTTCCTTGATTGAATTAACTCTCACACCAATATTTGCATCTAGAGCCTTTGCATTGAGGGCTATCTGAAAACGGCTGTGGCGCTGAAGTTGCCTGTGAATGTGGAGTTGGTGCCATGTGAAACCCGCATGTGGAGCATTCGTTTGTGTGGGATGCTCACCAAGCTTCATTTCAGTCCTAGGCACTCAAAGGGCACTAAGCATAGAGTGTGAAAACTGAGTTTCCTTGAGAGCTGCTTGGAAGCCTGATGGTGTGTGAAGTTATTGAGCCAAATGGAGTTGTTCTCCCACAAGAACCACTCGGCCGATCCTTCTTCAATATGCCCTTCACCAACATGCAGTGTTTCCTTGATTGAATTAGCTCTCACACCAATATTTGTGTCTAGAGCCTTTGCATTGAGGGCTATCTGAAAACGGCTGTGGCGCTGAAGTTGCCTGTGAATGTGGAGTTGGTGGCATGTGAAACCCGCATGTGGAGCATTCGTTTGTGTGGGATGCTCTACCAGGTTCATTCCTAGATAATGCACTCAAAGGGCACTTAGCATAGAGTGTGAAAACTGAGTTTCCTTGAGAGCTGCTTGGAAGCCTGATGGTGTGTGAAGTTAGTGAGCCAAATGGAGTTGTTCTCCCACAAGAACCACAGTTCCGATCCTTCTTCAATATGCCCTTCACCAACATGCAGTGTTTCCTTGATTGAATTAGCTCTCACACCAATATTTGTGTCTAGAGCCTTTGCATTGAGGGCTATCTGAAAACGGATGTGGCGCTGAAGTTGCCTGTGAATGTGGAGTTGGTGGCATGTGAAACCCGCATGTGGAGCATTCGTTTGTGTGGGATGCTCTACCAGGTTCATTCCTAGATAATGCACTCAAAGGGCACTAAGCATAGAGTGTGAAAACTGAGTTTCCTTGAGAGCTGCTGGGAAGCCTGATGGTGTGTGAAGTTAGTGAGCCAAATGGAGTTGTTCTCCCACAAGAACCACTCGGCTGATCCTTCTTCAATATGCCCTTCACCAACATGCAGTGTTTCCTTGATTGAATTAGCTCTCACACCAATATTTGCGTCTAGAGCCTTTGCATTGAGGGCTATCTGAAAACGGCTGTTTCGCTGAAGTTGCCTGTGAATGTGGAGTTGGTGGCATGTGAAACCCGCATGTGGAGCATTCGTTTGTGTGCGATGCTCTACCAGCTTCATTCCTAGATAATGCACTCAAAGGGCACTAAGCATAGAGTGTCAAAACTGAGTTTCCTTGAGAACTGCTTGGAAGCCTGATGGTGTGTAAAGTTAGTGAGCCAAATGGAGTTGTTCTCCCACAAGAACCACTCGGCTGATCCTTCTTCAATATGCCCTTCACCAACATTAAGTGTTTCCTTGATTGAATTAGCTCTCACACCAATATTTGTGTCTAGAGCCTTTGCATTGAGGGCTATCTGAAAACGGCTGTGGCGCTGAAGTTGCCTGTGAATGTGGAGTTGGTGGCATGTGAAACCCGCATGTGGAGCATTCGTTTGTGTGGGATGCTCTACCAGGTTCATTCCTAGATAATGCACTCAAAGGGCACTAAGCATAGAGTGTGAAAACTGAGATTCCTTGAGAGCTGCTTGGAAGCCTGATGGTGTGTGAAGTTAGTGAGCCAAATGGAGTTGTTCTCCCACAAGAACCACTCGGCTGATCCTTCTTCAGTATGTCCTTCACCAACATGCAGTATTTCCTTGATTGAATTAACTCTCACACCAATATTTGCATCTAGAGCCTTTGCATTGAGGGCTATCTAAAAACGACTGTGGCGCTGAAGTTGCCTGTGAATGTGGAATTGGTGGCATGTGAAACCCGAATGTGGAGCATTCGTTTGTGTGGGATGCTCACCAAGCTTCATTTCAGTCCTAGGTACTCAAAGGGCACTAAGCATAGAGTGTGAAAACTGAGTTTCCTTGAGAGCTGCTTGGAAGCCTGATGGTGTGTGAAGTTAGTGAGCCAAATGGAGTTGTTCTCCCACAAGAACCACTCGGCCGATCCTTCTTCAATATGCCCTTCACCAACATGCAGTGTTTCCTTGATTGAATTAGCTCTCACACCAATATTTGCGTCTAGAGCCTTTGCATTGAGGGCTATCTGAAAACGGCTGTGGCGCTGAAGTTGCCTGTGAATGTGGAGTTGGTGGCATGTGAAACCCGAATCTGGAGCATTCGTTTGTGTGGGATGCTCTACCAGGTTCATTCCTAGATAATGCACTCAAAGTGCACTAAGCATAGAGTGTGAAAACTGAGTTTCCTTGAGAGCTGCTTGGAAGCCTGATGGTGTGTGAAGTTAGTGAGCCAAATGGAGTTGTTCTCCCACAAGAACCACTCGGCTGATCCTTCTTCAATATGCCCTGCACCAACATGCAGTGTTTCCTTGATTGAATTAGCTCTCACACCAATATTTGCGTCTAGAGCCTTTGCATTGAGGGCTATCTGAAAACGGCTGTGGCGCTGAAGTTGCCTGAGAATGTGGAGTTGGTGGCATGTGAAAGCCGCATGTGGAGGATTCGTTTGTGTGGGATGCTCTATCAGGTTCATTCCTAAATAATGCACTCAAAGGGCACTAAGCATAGAGTGTGAAAACTGAGTTTCCTTGAGAGCTGCTTAAAGCCTGATGGTGTGTGAAGTTAGTGAGCCAAATGGAGTTGTTCTCCCACAAGAACCACTCTGCTGATCCTTCTTCAATATGCCCTTCACCAACATGCAGTGTTTCCTTGATTGAATTAGCTCTCACACCAATATTTGCGTCTAGAGCCTTTGCATTGAGTACAATCTGAAAACGGCTGTGGCGCTGAAGTTGCCTGTGAATGTGGAGTTGGTGGCATGTGAAACCCGCATGTGGAGCATTCGTTTGTGTGGGATGCTCACCAAGCTTCATTTCAATCCTAGGCACTCAAAGGGCACTAAGCATAGAGTGTGAAAACTGAGTTTCCTTGAGAGCTGCTTAAAGCCTGATGGTGTGTGAAGTTAGTGAGCCAAATGGAGTTGTTCTCCCACAAGAACCACTCGGCTGATCCTTCTTCAATATGCCCTGCACCAACATGCAGTGTTTCTTTGATTGAATTAGCTCTCACACCAATATTTGCGTCTAGAGCCTTTGCATTGAGGGCTATCTGAAAACGGCTGTGGCGCTGAAGTTGCCTGTGAATGTGGAGTTGGTGGCATGTGAAACCCGCATGTGGAGCATTCGTTTGTGTGGGATGCTCACCAAGATTCATTTCAGTCCTAGGCACTCAAAGGGCACTAAGCATAGAGTGTGAAAAGGGTGTATGTGCTGGAATGGGGGCTGCGTTCTATCTAGGAAACAGTTGCAGTCACCCGAGGCACTAGTGTGGGCTGGGATTGGATGCACCAGGCCGGTTCAGATCCCAGCACCATCTGGTGTTATGGAGAAACAGGGTAGATGTGGGACTGACTAGGCTGGGTCTCAATCCCCTTCTGAGCCATGTGTGAGCTGTATGTGGGTATGGACGAGCCATGGCTGGGCTGAAACATCCAACAACAAGAGTCAGAATGGGGTGAAAGCCAGCCAGGAAAAGCCACTGTTCCTGCTAGGACAGGAGGTGAACTGAGTAGGGTTGGCTCAAGAACCCCCTGGCAAGCGCAAAATCTGGCATTGGGAGGGGTTCTGATGGAGGAGCCTGGGCAACTCCTCTGGCAGGACACAGTCCCTGCAGGTAAGCGCGAGAAGCATGATTGGAAACAGCCCAGAATAGGCCATGGAAAGTTTCCCACTGGCATGCATTCGGCATGGGTCAGGAGCAGGCCAGGCTGAATCAGTTCATGTCATCCTCTGGCAAATCCGATCACCAGAACAGAGTGTGGAATGGGCCGGGTTTGGTTGCGACAAAACCAGTACACATTCTGGAACGCCAGGGCGTGGTTGCCTGTACTGGATATGAATGCAACACCCATCCAGCACACGTGAGATCCAGGAAGGGAGGGGCAGAGCTGGCGGGGGGGTTAAGGGGCTGGTCCCCTCGCTGGACAACCACTCCCACTGGAGAGTGTTGGCTGGGATAGAGACAGACACGACTAAGCAAGGCTACAACACCTGTGCGCTGCATGTGGACAAGATCAGGGCCACAGCATCAGCTGGCAGAAGCTGGCACTGGGGACTAATTCTGTCGAGTCAAATCACAGGACCACCTAAAGAGTGCATAAACCGGGACAGAGAGACCTGGGAGGGAAAAAGTGGGTTCCCCCTTCTTGGGTCACTATTCCCGTGGGAGGGCATGAAAACTAGGACGGGGGCTGGGATGGCTAGACAGAGGCACTCAACAACATCTGTGAGGGCTGGATGGTTGAGTCGATTAGATAGAACTAAGCTTCAATACCCATTGACAAGTACCAGAGCCAAATGGGATGGGGGACAGACTGGTCTTCTGCTACACAAATTGGCAAACCAGGGTAGGGGGCAGGCTTGGTGGGGGTTATTGTGGGTCGCCCCGACTAGGCTGCAGCTCCCACTGGTTGATGTAAGGGCCGAACCAGACTGGACTGCAACACCCATTAGTTCCAGTGCAACTCGGGACTGAAAACAGAACCAACACAGCAATTGCAACCACCAGCTGATCAGGGTGATGGACTGTGCCGGGCCCTGTGCTTGCTAGAACATACAAGAATCTGGTCTGGGAATACCTCAAAGTATCTTTGGAGATCTCCCCACTTGAACTGCTGGACTCAGAATTCTAACCAAGAAAAGACAGAAGACAGAATAGGACAATCATTCATCTCAGCTACATGTTGGCAGCGAAATATGGGACAAATGGAGACTTCATGATGGACCATATCAACCAGTGGACCACCTCATCGAGCGAAACTGGCAGTGACTCATAACTGGAGAACTATTAACTCCACTTGAGCACATATCTCAGAGCATGCCCCACATATGGGACTTGGGGTGGGCGGGAAACCGGGTAGGGCTTCTCCCTCAATATCCCCTTTTACCTCAGATACATGATGGAAACAATATGGACATAATAGCATTGCCCACCTCCCTATCCCCCTGAACCTTTTTTTTTTTTCCTTCTCTTTCTTGATTTTCCTTCAACTATAGTTAACTATGTAAAGATTGTCAACAACAATACAATAAAATGGATTATACATAAAAAAAAAAAAAGAAAACTGAGTTTCCTTGAGAGCTGCTTGGAAGCCTGATGGTGTGTGAAGTTATTGAGCCAAATGGAGTTGTTCTCCCACAAGAACCACTCGGCCGATCCTTCTTCAATATGCCCTTCACCAACATGCAGTGTTTCCTTGATTGAATTAGCTCTCACACCAATATTTGTGTCTAGAGCCTTTGCATTGAGGGCTATCTGAAAACGGCTGTGGCGCTGAAGTTGCCTGAGAATGTGAAGTTGGTGGCATGTGAAACCCGCATGTGGAGCATTCGTTTGTGTGGGATGCTCTACCAGGTTCATTCCTAGATAATGCACTCAAAGGGCACTTAGCATAGAGTGTGAAAACTGAGTTTCCTTGAGAGCTGCTTGGAAGCCTGATGGTGTGTGAAGTTAGTGAGCCAAATGGAGTTGTTCTCCCACAAGAACCACAGTTCCGATCCTTCTTCAATATGCCCTTCACCAACATGCAGTGTTTCCTTGATTGAATTAGCTCTCACACCAATATTTGTGTCTAGAGCCTTTGCATTGAGGGCTATCTGAAAACGGCTGTGGCGCTGAAGTTGCCTGTGAATGTGGAGTTGGTGGCATGTGAAACCCGCATGTGGAGCATTCGTTTGTGTGGGATGCTCTACCAGGTTCATTCCTAGATAATGCACTCAAAGGGCACTAAGCATAGAGTGTGAAAACTGAGTTTCCTTGAGAGCTGCTGGGAAGCCTGATGGTGTGTGAAGTTAGTGAGCCAAATGGAGTTGTTCTCCCACAAGAACCACTCGGCTGATCCTTCTTCAATATGCCCTTCACCAACATGCAGTGTTTCCTTGATTGAATTAGCTCTCACACCAATATTTGCGTCTAGAGCCTTTGCATTGAGGGCTATCTGAAAACGGCTGTTTCGCTGAAGTTGCCTGTGAATGTGGAGTTGGTGGCATGTGAAACCCGCATGTGGAGCATTCGTTTGTGTGCGATGCTCTACCAGCTTCATTCCTAGATAATGCACTCAAAGGGCACTAAGCATAGAGTGTCAAAACTGAGTTTCCTTGAGAACTGCTTGGAAGCCTGATGGTGTGTGAAGTTAGTGAGCCAAATGGAGTTGTTCTCCCACAAGAACCACTCGGCTGATCCTTCTTCAATATGCCCTTCACCAACATTAAGTGTTTCCTTGATTGAATTAGCTCTCACACCAATATTTGTGTCTAGAGCCTTTGCATTGAGGGCTATCTGAAAACGGCTGTGGCGCTGAAGTTGCCTGTGAATGTGGAGTTGGTGGCATGTGAAACCCGCATGTGGAGCATTCGTTTGTGTGGGATGCTCTACCAGGTTCATTCCTAGATAATGCACTCAAAGGGCACTAAGCATAGAGTGTGAAAACTGAGATTCCTTGAGAGCTGCTTGGAAGCCTGATGGTGTGTGAAGTTAGTGAGCCAAATGGAGTTGTTCTCCCACAAGAACCACTCGGCTGATCCTTCTTCAGTATGTCCTTCACCAACATGCAGTATTTCCTTGATTGAATTAACTCTCACACCAATATTTGCATCTAGAGCCTTTGCATTGAGGGCTATCTAAAAACGACTGTGGCGCTGAAGTTGCCTGTGAATGTGGAATTGGTGGCATGTGAAACCCGAATGTGGAGCATTCGTTTGTGTGGGATGCTCACCAAGCTTCATTTCAGTCCTAGGTACTCAAAGGGCACTAAGCATAGAGTGTGAAAACTGAGTTTCCTTGAGAGCTGCTTGGAAGCCTGATGGTGTGTGAAGTTAGTGAGCCAAATGGAGTTGTTCTCCCACAAGAACCACTCGGCCGATCCTTCTTCAATATGCCCTTCACTAACATGCAGTGTTTCCTTGATTGAATTAGCTCTCACACCAATATTTGCGTCTAGAGACTTTGCATTGAGGGCTATCTGAAAACGGCTGTGGCGCTGAAGTTGCCTGTGAATGTGGAGTTGGTGGCATGTGAAACCCGAATCTGGAGCATTCGTTTGTGTGGGATGCTCTACCAGGTTCATTCCTAGATAATGCACTCAAAGTGCACTAAGCATAGAGTGTGAAAACTGAGTTTCCTTGAGAGCTGCTTGGAAGCCTGATGGTGTGTGAAGTTAGTGAGCCAAATGCAGTTGTTCTCCCACAAGAACCACTCGGCTGATCCTTCTTCAATATGCCCTGCACCAACATGCAGTGTTTCCTTGATTGAATTAGCTCTCACACCAATATTTGCGTCTAGAGCCTTTGCATTGAGGGCTATCTGAAAACGGCTGTGGCGCTGAAGTTGCCTGAGAATGTGGAGTTGGTGGCATGTGAAAGCCGCATGTGGAGCATTCGTTTGTGTGGGAAGCTCTATCAGGTTCATTCCTAAATAATGCACTCAAAGGGCACTAAGCATAGAGTGTGAAAACTGAGTTTCCTTGAGAGCTGCTTGGAAGCCTGATGGTGTGTGAAGTTAGTGAGCCAAACGGAGTTGTTCTCCCACAAGAACCACTCGGCTGATCCTTCTTCAATATGCCCTTCACCAACATGCAGTGTTTCCTTGATTGAATTAGCTCTCACACCAATATTTGCGTCTAGAGCCTTTGCATTGAGGGCTATCTGAAAACGGCTGTGGCACTGAAGTTTCCTATGAATGTGCAGTTGGTGGCATGTGAAACCCGCATGTGGAGCATTCGTTTGTGTGGGATGCTCACCAAGCTTCATTTCAGTCCTAGCAACTCAAAGTACACAAAGCATAGAATGTGAAAACTGAGTTTCCTTGAGAGCTGCTTGGAAGCCTGATGGTGTGTGAAGTTAGTGAGCCAAATGGAGTTGTTCTCCCACAAGAACCACTCGGCTGATCCTTCTTCAATATGGCCTGCACCAACATGCAGTGTTTCTTTGATTGAATTAGCTCTCACACCAATATTTGCGTCTAGACCCTTTGCATTGAGGGCTACGTGAAAACGGCTGTGGCGCTGAAGTTGCCTATGAATGTGGAGTTGGTGGCATGTGAAACCTGCATGTGGAGCATTCGTTTGTGTGGGTTGCTCTACCAGGTTCATTCCTAAATAATTCACTCAAATGGCACTAAGCATAGAGTGTGGAAACTGAGTTTCCTTGAGAGCTGCTTGGAAGCCTGATGGTGTGTGAAGTTAGTGAGCCAAATGGAGTTGTTCTCCCACAAGAACCACTCGGCTGATCCTTCTTCAATATGCCCTGCACCAACATGCAGTGTTTCTTTGATTGAATTAGCTCTCACACCAATATTTGCGTCTAGAGCCTTTGCATTGAGGGCTATCTGAAAATGGCTGTGGCGCTGAAGTTGCCTGTGAATGTGGAGTTGGTGGCATGTGAAACCCACATGTGGAGCATTCGTTTGTGTGGGATGCTCTACCAGGTTCATTGCTAGATAATGCACTCAAAGGGCACTAAGCATAGAGTGTGAAAACTGAGTTTCCTTGAGAGCTGCTTGGAAGCCTGATGGTGTGTGAAGTTAGTGAGCCAAATGGAGTTGTTCTCCCACAAGAACCACAGTTCCGATCCTTCTTCAATATGCCCTTCACCAACATGCAGTGTTTCCTTGATTGAATTAGCTCTCACACCAATATTTGTGTCTAGAGCCTTTGCATTGAGGGCTATGTGAAAACGGCTGTGGCGCTGAAGTTGCCTATGAATGTGGAGTTGGTGGCATGTGAAAGCCGCATGTGGAGGATTCCTTTGTTTGGGATGCTCTACCAGGATCATTCCTAGATAATGCACTCAAATGGCAATAAGCATAGAGTGTGAAAACTGAGTTTCCTTGAGAGCTGCTTGGAAGCCTGATGGTGTGTGAAGTTAGTGAGCCAAATGGAGTTGTTGTCCCACAAGAACCATTCGGCTGATCCTTCTTCAATATGCCCTTCACCAACATGCAGTGTTTCCTTGATTGAATTAGCTCTCACACCAATATTTGTGTCTAGAGCCTTTGCATTGAGGGCTATCTGAAAACGGCTGTGGCGCTGAAGTTGCCTGAGAATGTGGAGTTGGTGGCATGTGAAACCCGCATGTGGAGCATTCGTTTGTGTGGGATGCTCACCAAGCTTCATTTCAGTCCTAGCAACTCAAAGGGCACTAAGCATAGAGTGTGAAAACTGAGTTTCCTTGAGAGCTGCTTGGAAGCCTGATGGTGTGTGAAGTTAGTGAGCCAAATGGAGTTGTTCTCCCACAAGAACCACTCGGGTGATCCTTCTTCAATATGCCCTTCACCAACATGCAGTGTTTCTTTGATTGAATTAGCTCTCACACCAATATTTGCGTCTAGAGCCTTTTATTGAGGGCTATCTGAAAACGGCTGTGGCGCTGAAGTTGCCTGTGAATGTGGAGTTGGTGGCATGTGAAACCCGCATGTGGAGCATTCGTTTGTGTGGGATGCTCTACCAGGTTCATTGCTAGATAATGCACTCAAAGGGCACTAAGCATAGAGTGTGAAAACTGAGATTCCTTGAGAGCTGCTTGGAAGCCTGATGGTGTGTGAAGTTAGTGAGCCAAATGGAGTTGTTCTCCCACAAGAACCACTCGGCTGATCCTTCTTCAGTATGTCCTTCACCAACATGCAGTATTTCCTTGATTGAATTAACTCTCACACCAATATTTGCATCTAGAGCCTTTGCATTGAGGGCTATCTAAAAACGACTGTGGCGCTGAAGTTGCCTGTGAATGTGGAGTTGGTGGCATGTGAAACCCGAATGTGGAGCATTCGTTTGTGTGGGATGCTCACCAAGCTTCATTTCAGTCCTAGGTACTCAAAGGGCACTAAGCATAGAGTGTGAAAACTGAGTTTCCTTGAGAGCTGCTTGGAAGCCTGATGGTGTGTGAAGTTAGTGAGCCAAATGGAGTTGTTCTCCCACAAGAACCACTCGGCTGATCCTTCTTCAATATGCCCTGCACCAACATGCAGTGTTTCTTTGATTGAATTAGCTCTCACACCAATATTTGCGTCTAGAGCCTTTGCATTGAGGGCTATCTGAAAACGGCTGTGGCGCTGAAGTTGCCTGAGAATGTGGAGTTGGTGGCATGTGAAAGCCGCATGTGGAGCATTCGTTTGTGTGGGAAGCTCTATCAGGTTCATTCCTAAATAATGCACTCAAAGGGCACTAAGCATAGAGTGTGAAAACTGAGTTTCCTTGAGAGCTGCTTGGAAGCCTGATGGTGTGTGAAGTTAGTGAGCCAAACGGAGTTGTTCTCCCACAAGAACCACTCAGCTGATCCTTCTTCAATATGCCCTTCACCAACATGCAGTGTTTCCTTGATTGAATTAGCTCTCACACCAATATTTGCGTCTAGAGCCTTTGCATTGAGGGCTATCTGAAAACGGCTGTGGCACTGAAGTTGCCTATGAATGTGCAGTTGGTGGCATGTGAAACCCGCATGTGGAGCATTCGTTTGTGTGGGATGCTCACCAAGCTTCATTTCAGTCCTAGCAACTCAAAGGGCACTAAGCATAGAGTGTGAAAACTGAGTTTCCTTGAGAGCTGCTTGGAAGCCTGATGGTGTGTGAAGTTAGTGAGCCAAATGGAGTTGTTCTCCCACAAGAACCACTCGGCTGATCCTTCTTCAATATGCCCTGCACCAACATGCAGTGTTTCTTTGATTGAATTAGCTCTCACACC
This sequence comes from Ochotona princeps, assembly GCF_030435755.1. Classification (NCBI taxonomy): domain Eukaryota; kingdom Metazoa; phylum Chordata; class Mammalia; order Lagomorpha; family Ochotonidae; genus Ochotona; species Ochotona princeps. The sequence goes on from NW_026699457.1 coordinate 48,921, forward strand.
AATATTTGCGTCTAGAGCCTTTGCATTGAGGGGTATCTGAAAATGGCTGTGGCGCTGAAGTTGCCTATGAATGTGGAGTTGGTGGCATGTGAAACCCGCATGTGGAGCATTCGTTTGCGTGGGATGCTCTACCAGGTTCAATCCTAGATAATGCACTCAAAATACACTAAGCATAGAGTGTAAAACCTGAGTTTCCTTGAGAGCTGCTTGGAAGCCTGATGGTGTGTGAAGTTAGTGAGCCAAATGGAGTTGTTCTCTCACAAGAACCACTCGGCTGATCCTTCTTCAATATGCCCTTCACCAACATGCAGTGTTTCCTTGATTGAATTAGCTCTCACACCAATATTTGCTTCTAGAGCCTTTGCATTGAGGGCTATCTGAAAACGGCTGTGGCACTGAAGTTTCCTATGAATGTGCAGTTGGTGGCATGTGAAACCCGCATGTGGAGCATTCGTTTGTGTGGGATGCTCACCAAGCTTCATTTCAGTCCTAGCAACTCAAAGGGCACTAAGCATAGAGTGTGAAAACTGAGTTTCCTTGAGAGCTGCTTGGAAGCCTGATGGTGTGTGAAGTTAGTGAGCCAAATGGAGTTGTTCTCCCACAAGAACCACTCGGCTGATCCTTCTTCAATATGGCCTGCACCAACATGCAGTGTTTCTTTGATTGAATTAGCTCTCACACCAATATTTGCGTCTAGAGCCTTTGCATTGAGGGCTACGTGAAAACGGATGTGGCGCTGAAGTTGCCTATGAATGTGGAGTTGGTGGCATGTGAAACCCGCATGTGGAGCATTCGTTTGTGTGGGTTGCTCTACCAGGTTCATTCCTAAATAATTCACTCAAATGGCACTAAGCATAGAGTGTGGAAACTGAGTTTCCTTGAGAGCTGCTTGGAAGCCTGATGGTGTGTGAAGTTAGTGAGCCAAATGGAGTTGTTCTCCCACAAGAACCACTCGGCTGATCCTTCTTCAATATGCCCTTCACCAACATGCAGTGTTTCCTTGATTGAATTAGCTCTCACACCAATATTTGCGTCTAGAGCCTTTGCATTGAGGGCTATCTGAAAATGGCTGTGGCGCTGAAGTTGCCTGTGAATGTGGAGTTGGTGGCATGTGAAACCCGCATGTGGAGCATTCGTTTGTGTGGGATGCTCTACCAGGTTCATTGCTAGATAATGCACTCAAAGGGCACTAAGCATAGAGTGTGAAAACTGAGTTTCCTTGAGAGCTGCTTGGAAGCCTGATGGTGTGTGAAGTTAGTTAGCCAAATGGAGTTGTTCTCCCACAAGAACCACTCGGCTGATCGTTCTTCAATATGCCCTTCACCAACATGCAGTGTTTCCTTGATTGAATTAGCTCTCACACCAATATTTATGTCTAGAGCCTTTGCATTGAGGGCTATGTGAAAACGGCTGTGGCGCTGAAGTTGCCTATGAATGTGGAGTTGGTGGCATGTGAAAGCCGCATGTGGAGGATTCCTTTGTTTGGGATGCTCTACCAGGATCATTCCTAGATAATGCACTCAAATGGCAATAAGCATAGAGTGTGAAAACTGAGTTTCCTTGAGAGCTGCTTGGAAGCCTGATGGTGTGTGAAGTTAGTGAGCCAAATGGAGTTGTTGTCCCACAAGAACCATTCGGCTGATCCTTCTTCAATATGCCCTTCACCAACATGCAGTGTTTCCTTGATTGACTTAGCTCTCACACCAATATTTGTGTCTAGAGCCTTTGCATTGAGGGCTATCTGAAAACTGCTGTGGCGCTGAAGTTGCCTGAGAATGTGGAGTTGGTGGCATGTGAAACCCGCATGTGGAGCATTCGTTTGTGTGAGATGCTCTACCAGGTTCATTGCTAGATAATGCACTCAAAGGGCACTAAGCATAGAGTGTGAAAACTGAGTTTCCTTGAGAGCTGCTTGGAAGCCTGATGGTGTGTGAAGTTAGTGAGCCAAATGGAGTTGTTCTCCCACAAGAACCACTCGGCTGATCCTTCTTCAATATGCCCTGCACCAAGATGCAGTGTTTCCTTGATTGAATTAGCTCTCACACCAATATTTGCGTCTAGAGCCTTTGCATTGAGGGCTATCTGAAAACGGCTGTGGCGCTGAAGTTGCGTGAGAATGTGGAGTTGGTGGCATGTGAAACCCGCATGTGGAGCATTCGTTTGTGTGGGATGCTCACCAAGCTTCATTTCAGTCCTAGGCACTCAAAGGGCACTAAGCATAGAGTGTGAAAACTGAGTTTCCTTGAGAGCTGCTTGGAAGCCTGATGGTGTGTGAAGTTAGTGAGCCAAATGGAGTTGTTCTCCCAAAAGAACCACTCTGCTGATCCTTCTTCAATATGCCCTCACCAACATGCAGTGTTTCCTTGATTGAATTAGCTCTCACACCAATATTTGCGTCTAGAGCCTTTGCATTGAGGACTATCTGAAAACGGCTGTGGCGCTGAAGTTGCCTGTGAATGTGGAGTTGGTGGCATGTGAAACCCGCATGTGGAGCATTCGTTTGTGTGGGATGCTCTACCAGGTTCATTCCTAGATAATGCACTCAAAGGGCACTAAGCATAGAGTGTGAAAACTGAGTTTCCTTGATAGCTGCTTGGAAGCCTGATGGTGTGTGATGGTAGTGAGCCAAATGGAGTTGTTCTCCCAGAAGAACCACTCGGCTGATCGTTCTTCAATATGCCCTGCACCAACATGCAGTGTTTCCTTGATTGAATTAGCTCTCACACCAATATTTGCGTCTAGAGCCTTTGCATTGAGGGCTATGTGAAAACGGCTGTGGCGCTGAAGTTGCCTGTGAATGTGGAGTTGGTGGCATGTGAAACCCGCATGTGGAGCATTCGTTTGTGTGGGATGCTATACCGGGTTCATTGCTAGATAATGCACTCAAAGGGCACTAAGCATAGAGTGTGAAAACTGAGTTTCCTTGAGAGCTGCTTGGAAGCCTGATGGTGTGTGAAGTTAGTGAGCCAAATGGAGTTGTTCTCCCACAAGAACCACTCGGCTGATCGTTCTTCAATATGCCCTTCACCAACATGCAGTGTTTCCTTGATTGAATTAGCTCTCACACCAATATTTGCGTCTAGAGGCTTGGCATTGAGGGCTATCTGAAAACGGCTGTGGCGCTGAAGTTGCCTGAGAATGTGGAGTTGGTGGCATGTGAAACCCGCATGTGGAGCATTCGTTTGTGTGGAATGCTCACCAAGCTTAATTTCAGTCCTAGGCACTCAAAGGGCACTAAGCAAAGAGTGTGAAAACTGAGTTTCCTTGAGAGCTGCTTGGAAGCCTGATGGTGTGTGAAGTTAGTGAGCCAAATGGAGTTGTTCTCCCACAAGAATCACTCGGCTGATCCTTCTTCAATATGCCCTGCACCAACATGCAAAGTTTCCTTGATTGAATTAGCTCTCACAACAATTTTTGCGTCTAGGGGCTTTGCATTGAGGGCTATCTGAAAACGGCTGTGGCGCTGAAGTTGCCTATGAATGTGGAGTTGGTGGCATGTGAAAGCCGCATGTGGAGGATTTGTTTGTGTGGGATGCTTTACAGGTGCATTCCTAAATAATGCACTCAAATGGCACTAAGCATAGAGTGTGAAAACTGAGTTTCCTTGAGAGCCGCTTGGAAGCCTGATGGTGTGTGAAGTTAGTGAGCCAAATGGAGTTGTTCTCCCACAAGAACCACTCGGCTGATCCTTCTTCAATATGCCCTTCACAAACATGCAGTGTTTCCTTGATTGAATTAGCTCTCACACCAATATTTGCGTCTAGAGCCTTTGCATTGAGGGCTATCTGAAAACGGCTGTGGCGCTGAAGTTGCCTGTGAATGAGGAGTTGGTGGCATGTGAAACCCGCATGTGGAGCATTCGTTTGTGTGGGATGCTCTACCAGGTTCATTCCTAGATAATGCACTCAAAGGGCACTAAGCATAGAGTGTGAAAACTGAGTTTCCTTGAGAGCTGCTTGGAAGCCTGATGGTGTGTGAAGTTAGTGAGCCAAATGGAGTTGTTCTCCCACAAGAATCACTCGGCTGATCCTTCTTCAATATGCCCTGCACCAACATGCAATGTTTCCTTGATTGAATTGGCTCTCACACCAATATTTGCGTCTAGAGCCTTTGCATTGAGGGCTATCTGAAAACGGCAGTGGCGCAGAAGTTGCCTATGAATGTGGAGTTGGTGGCATGTGAAACCCACACGTGCAGCATTCGTTTGTGTGGGATGCTCACCAAGCTTCATTTCAGTCCTAGGCACTCAAAGGGCACTAAGCATAGAGTGTGAAAACTGAGTTTCCTTGAGAGCTGCTTGGAAGCCTGATGGTGTGTGAAGTTAGTGAGCCAAATGGAGTTGTTCTCCCACAAGAACCACTCGGCTGATCCTTCTTCAATATGCCCTTCACCAACATGCAGTGTTTCCTTGATTGAATTAGCTCTCACACCAATATTTGCGTCTAGAGCCTTTGCATTGAGGGCTATCTGAAAACGGTTGTGGCGCTGAAGTTGCCTATGAATGTGGAGTTGGTGACATGTGAAACCCGCATGTGGAGCATTCGTTTGTGTGGGATGCTCACCAAGCTTCATTTCAGTGCTAGGCACTCAAAGGGCACTAAGCATAGAGTGTGAAAACTAAGTTTCCTTGAGAGCTGCTTGGAAGCCTGATGGTGTGTGAAGTTAGTGAGCCAAATGGAGTTGTTCTCCCACAAGAACCACTCGGCTGATCCTTCTTCAATATGCCCTTCATCAACATGCAGTGTTTCTTTGATTGAATTAGCTCTCACACCAATATTTGCGTCTAGACCCTTTGCATTGAGGGCTATCTGAAAACGGCTGTGGCGCTGAAGTTGCCTTTGAATGTGGAGTTGGTGGCATGTGAAACCCGCATGTGGAGCATTCGTTTGTGTGGGATGCTCAACAAGCTTCATTTCAGTCCTAGGCACTCAAAGGGCACTAAGCATAGAGTGTGAAAACTGAGTTTCCTTGAGAGCTGCTTGGAAGCCTGATGGTGTGTGAAGTTAGTGAGCCAAATGGAGTTGTTCTCCCACAAGAATCATAGGCTGATCCTTCTTCAATATTCCCTGCACCAACATGCAATGTTTCCTTGATTGAATTGGCTCTCACGCCAATATTTGCGTCTAGAGCCTTTGCATTGAGGGATATCTGAAAACGGCTGTGGCGCTGAAGTTGCGTGAGAATGTGGAGTTGGTGGCATGTGAAAGCCGCATGTGGAGCATTCGTTTGTGTGGGATGCTCTACCAGGTTCATTCCTAGATAATGCACTCAAAGGGCACTAAGCATAGAGTGTAAAAACTGAGTTTCCTTGAGAGCTGCTTGGAAGCCTGATGGTGTGTGAAGTTAGTGAGCCAAATGGAGTTGTTCTCCCACAAGAACCACTCGGCTGATGCTTCTTCAATATGCCCTGCACCAACATGCAGTGTTTCCTTGATTGAATTAGCTCTCACACCAATATTTGCGTCTAGAGCCTTTGCATTGAGGGCTATCTGAAAACGGCTGTGGCGCTGAAGTTGCCTATGAATGTGGAGTTGGTGGCATGTGTAAGCCGCATGTGGAGGATTCGTTTGTGTGGGATGCTCTACCAGGTGCATTCCTAAATAATGCACTCAAAGGGCACTAAGCATAGAGTGTGAAAACTGAGTTTCCTTGAGAGCTGCTTGCAAGCCTGATGGTGTGTGAAGTTAGTGAGCCAAATGGAGTTGTTCTCACACAAGAACCACTCAGCTGATCCTTCTTCAATATGCCCTTCACCAAGATGCAGTGTTTCCTTGATTGAATTAGCTCTCACACCAATATTTGCGTCTAGAGCCTTTGCATTGAGGGCTATCTGAAAACGGCTCTGGCGCAGAAGTTGCCTATGAATGTGGAGTTGGAGGCATGTGAAACCCGCATGTGGAGCATTCGTTTGTGTGGGATGCTCTACCAAGCTTCATTTCAGTCCTAGGCACTCAAAGAGCACTAATCATAGAGTGTGAAAACTGAGTTTCCTTGAGAGCTGCTTGGAAGCCTGATGGTGTGTGAAGTTAGTGAGCCAAATGGAGTTGTTCTCCCACAAGAATCACTCGGCTGATCCTTCTTCAATATGCCCTGCACCAACATGCAATGTTTCCTTGATTGAATTGGCTCTCACACCAATATTTGCGTCTAGAGCCTTTGCATTGAGGGCTATCTGAAAACGGCTGTGGCGCAGAAGTTGCCTATGAATGTGGAGTTGGTGGCATGGGAAACCCACACGTGGAGCATTCGTTTGTGTGGGATGCTCACCAAGCTTCATTTCAGTCCTAGGCACTCAAAGGGCACTAAGCATAGAGTGTGAAAACTGAGTTTCCTTGAGAGCTGCGTGGAAGCCTGATGGTGTGTGAAGTTAGTGAGCCAAATGGAGTTGTTCTCCCACAAGAACCACTCGGCTGATCCTTCTTCAATATGCCCTGCACCAACATGCAGTGTTTCCTTGATTGAATTAGCTCTCACACCAATATTTGCGTCTAGAGCCTTTGCTTTGATTGCTATCTGAAAACGGCATTGGCGCAGAAGTTGCCTGTGAATGTGGAGTTGGTGGCATGTGAAAGCCGCATGTGGAGCATTCGTTTGTGTGGGATGCTCTACCAGGTTCATTCCTAGATAATGCACTCAAAGGGCACTAAGCATAGAGTGTGAAAACTGAGTTTCCTTGATAGCTGCTTGGAAACCTGATGGTGTGTGTTGGTAGTGAGCCAAATGGAGTTGTTCTCCCAGAAGAACCACTCGGCTGATCGTTCTTCAATATGCCCTGCACCAACATGCAGTGTTTCCTTGATTGAATTAGCTCTCACACCAATATTTGCGTCTAGAGCCTTTGCATTGAGGGCTATGTGAAAACGGCTGTGGCGCTGAAGTTGCCTGTGAATGTGGAGTTGGTGGCATGTGAAACCCGCATGTGGAGCATTCGTTTGTGTGGGATGCTCTACCAGGTTCATTGCTAGATAATGCACTCAAAAGGCACTAAGCATAGAGTGTGAAAACTGAGTTTCCTTGAGAGCTGCTTGGAAGCCTGATGGTGTGTGAAGTTAGTGAGCCAAATGGAGTTGTTCTCCCACAAGAACCACTCGGCTGATCGTTCTTCAATATGCCCTTCACCAACATGCAGTGTTTCCTTGATTGAATTAGCTCTCACACCAATATTTGCGTCTAGAGGCTTGGCATTGAGGGCTATCTGAAAACGGCTGTGGCGCTGAAGTTGCCTGAGAATGTGGAGTTGGTGGCATGTGAAACCCGCATGTGGAGCATTCGTTTGTGTGGAATGCTCACCAAGCTTAATTTCAGTCCTAGGCACTCAAAGGGCACTAAGCAAAGAGTGTGAAAACTGAGTTTCCTTGAGAGCTGCTTGGAAGCCTGATGGTGTGTGAAGTTAGTGAGCCAAATGGAGTTGTTCTCCCACAAGAACCACTCGGCTGATCCTTCTTCAATATGCCCTTCACAAACATGCAGTGTTTCCTTGATTGAATTAGCTCTCACACCAATATTTGCGTCTAGAGCCTTTGCATTGAGGGCTATCTGAAAACGGCTGTGGCGCTGAAGTTGCCTGTGAATGAGGAGTTGGTGGCATGTGAAACCCGCATGTGGAGCATTCGTTTGTGTGGGATGCTCTACCAGGTTCATTCCTAGATAATGCACTCAAAGGGCACTAAGCATAGAGTGTGAAAACTGAGTTTCCTTGAGAGCTGCTTGGAAGACTGATGGTGTGTGAAGTTAGTGAGCCAAATGGAGTTGTTCTCCCACAAGAATCACTCGGCTGATCCTTCTTCAATATGCCCTGCACCAACATGCAATGTTTCCTTGATTGAATTGGCTCTCACACCAATATTTGCGTCTAGAGCCTTTGCATTGAGGGCTATCTGAAAACGGCAGTGGCGCAGAAGTTGCCTATGAATGTGGAGTTGGTGGCATGTGAAACCCACACGTGGAGCATTCGTTTGTGTGGGATGCTCACCAAGCTTCATTTCAGTCCTAGGCACTCAAAGCGCACTAAGCATAGAGTGTGAAAACTGAGTTTCCTTGAGAGCTGCTTGGAAGCCTGATGGTGTGTGAAGTTAGTGAGCCAAATGGAGTTGTACTCCCACAAGAACCACTCGGCTGATCCTTCTTCAATATGCCCTTCACCAACATGCAGTGTTTCCTTGATTGAATTAGCTCTCACACCAATATTTGCGTCTAGAGCCTTTGCATTGAGGGCTATCTGAAAACGGTTGTGGCGCTGAAGTTGCCTATGAATGTGGAGTTGGTGACATGTGAAACCCGCATCTGGAGCATTCGTTTGTGTGGGATGCTCACCAAGCTTCATTTCAGTCCTAGGCACTCAAAGGGCACTAAGCATAGAGTGTGAAAACTAAGTTTCCTTGAGAGCTGCTTGGAAGCCTGATGGTGTGTGAAGTTAGTGAGCCAAATGGAGTTGTTCTCCCACAAGAACCACTCGGCTGATCCTTCTTCAATATTCCCTGCACCAACATGCAATGTTTCCTTGATTGAATTAGCTCTCACACCAATATTTGCGTCTAGAGCCTTTGCATTGAGGGATATCTGAAAACGGCTGTGGCGCTGAAGTTGCCTGTGAATGTGGAGTTGGTGGCATGTGAAAGCCGCATGTGGAGCATTCGTTTGTGTGGGATGCTCTACCAAGCTTCATTTCAGTCCTAGGCACTCAAAGAGCACTAATCATAGAGTGTGAAAACTGAGTTTCCTTGAGAGCTGCTTGGAAGCCTGATGGTGTGTGAAGTTAGTGAGCCAAATGGAGTTGTTCTCCCACAAGAATCACTCGGCTGATCCTTCTTCAATATGCCCTGCACCAACATGCAATGTTTCCTTGATTGAATTGGCTCTCACACCAATATTTGCGTCTAGAGCCTTTGCATTGAGGGCTATCTGAAAACGGCAGTGGTGCAGAAGTTGCCTATGAATGTGGAGTTGGTGGCATGGGAAACCCACACGTGGAGCATTCGTTTGTGTGGGATGCTCACCAAGCTTCATTTCAGTCCTAGGCACTCAAAGGGCACTAAGCATAGAGTGTGAAAACTGAGTTTCCTTGAGAGCTGCTTGGAAGCCTGATGGTGTGTGAAGTTAGTGAGCCAAATGGAGTTGTTCTCCCACAAGAACCACTCGGCTGATCCTTCTTCAATATGCCCTTCACCAACATGCAGTGTTTCCTTGATTGAATTAGCTCTCACACCAATATTTGCGTCTAGAGCCTTTGCATTGAGGGCTATCTGAAAACGGTTGTGGCGCTGAAGTTGCCTATGAATGTGGAGTTGGTGACATGTGAAACCCGCATGTGGAGCATTCGTTTGTGTGGGATGCTCACCAAGCTTCATTTCAGTGCTAGGCACTCAAAGTGCACTAAGCATAGAGTGTGAAAACTGAGTTTCCTTGAGAGCTGCTTGGAAGCCTGATGGTGTGTGAAGTTAGTGAGCCAAATGGAGTTGTTCTCCCACAAGAACCACTCGGCTGATCCTTCTTCAATATGCCCTTCACCAACATGCAGTGTTTCCTTGATTGAATTAGCTCTCACACCAATATTTGCGTCTAGAGCCTTTGCTTTGATTGCTATCTGAAAACGGCATTGGCGCAGAAGTTGCCTGTGAATGTGGAGTTGGTGGCATGTGAAACCTGCATGTGGAGGATTCGTTTGTGTGGGATGCTCACCAAGCTTCATTTCAGTCCTAGGCACTCAAAGGGCACTAAGCATAGAGTGTGAAAACTGAGTTTCCTTGAGAGCTGCTTGGAAGACTGATGGTGTGTGAAGTTAGTGAGCCAAATGGAGTTGTTCTCCCACAAGAACCACTCGGCTGATCCTTCTTCAATATGCCCTTCACCAACATGCAGTGTTTCCTTGATTGAATTAGCTCTCACAACAATATTTGTGTCTAAATCCTTTGCATTGAGGGCTATCTAAAAACGGGAGTGGAACTGAAGTTGCCTATGAATGTGGAGTTGGTGGCATGTGAACCCGCATGTGGAGCATTCGTTTGTGTAGGATGCTCACCAAGCTTCATTTCAGTCCTAAGCACTCAAAGGGCACTAAGCATAGAGTGTGAAAACTGAGTTTCCTTGAGAGCTGCTTGGAAGCCTGATGGTGTGTGAAGTTAGTGAGCCAAATGGAGTTGTTCTCCCACAAGAACCACTCGGTTGATCCTTCTTCAATATGCCCTTCACCAACATGCAGTGTTTCCTTGATTGAATTAGCTCTCACACCAATATTTGCGTCTAGACCCTTTGCATTGACGGTTATCTGAAAACGGCAGTGGCGCAGAAGTTGCCTGTGAATGTGGAGTTGGTGGCATGTGAAACCCGCATGTGGAGCATTCGTTTGTGTGGGATGCTCACCAAGCATCATTTCAGTCCTATGCACTCAAAGGGCACTAAACATAGAGTGTGAAAACTGAGTTTCCTTGAGAGCTGCTTGGAAGCCTGATGGTGTGTGAAGTTAGTGAGCTAAATGGAGTTGTTCTCCTACAAGAATCACTCGGCTGATCCTTCTTCAATATGCCCTGCACCAACATGCAATGTTTCCTTGATTGAATTGGCTCTCACACCAATATTTGCGTCTAGAGCCTTTGCATTGAGGGCTATCTGAAAACGGCTGTGGCGCAGAAGTTGCCTATGAATGTGGAGTTGGTGGCATATGAAACCCGCATGTGGAGCATTCGTTTGTGTGGGATGCTCTACCAGGTGCATTCCTAAATAATGCACTCAAATGGCAATAAGCATAGAGTGTGAAAACTGAGTTTCCTTGAGAGCTGCTTGGAAGCCTGATGGTGTGTGAAGTTAGTGAGCCAAATGGAGTTGTTCTCCCACAAGAACCACTCGGCTGATCCTTCTTCAATGTGCCCTTCACCAACATGCAGTGTTTCCTTGATTGAATTAGCTCTCACACCAATATTTGCGTCTAGAACCTTTGCATTGAGGGCTATCTGAAAACGGCTGTGGCGCTGAAGTTGCCTATGAATGTGGAGTTGGTGGCATGTGAAAGCCGCATGTGGAGCATTCGTTTGTGTGGGATGCTCTACCAGGTGCATTACTAAATAATGCACTCAAATGGCAATAAGCATAGAGTGTGAAAACTGAGTTTCCTTGAGAGCTGCTTGGAAGCCTGATGGTGTGTGAAGTTAGTGAGCCAAATAGAGTTGTTCTCCCACAAGAACCACTCGGCTGATCCTTCTTCAATATGCCCTTCACCAACATGCAGTGTTTCCTTGATTGAATTAGCTCTCACACCAATATTTGCGTCTAGAGCCTTTGCATTGAGGGCTATGTGAAAACACCTGTGGCGCAGAAGTTCCGTGAGAATGTGGAGTTGGTGGCATGTGAAACCCGCATGTGGAGCATTCGTTTGTGTTTGATGCTCACCAAGCTGAATTTCAGTCCTAGCCACTCAAAGGGCACTAAGCATAGAGTGTGAAAACTGAGTTTCCTTGAGAGCTGCTTGGAAGCCTGATGGTGTGTGAAGTTAGTGAGCCAAATGGAGTTGTTCTCCCACAAGAACCACTCAGCTGATCCTTCTTCAATATGCCCTTCACCAACATGCAGTGTTTCCTTGATTGAATTAGCTCTCACACCAATATTTGCGTCTAGAGCCTTTGCATTGAGGGCTATCTGAAAACGGCTGTGGCGCTGAAGTTGCCTATGAATGTGGAGTTGGTGGCATGTGAAACCCGCATGTGGAGCATTCGTTTGTGTTTGATGCTCACCAAGCTGAATTTCAGTCCTAGGCACTCAAAGGGCACTAAGCATAGAGTGTGAAAACTGAGTTTCCTTGAGAGCTGCTTGGAAGCCTGATGGTGTGTGAAGTTAGTGAGCCAAATGGAGTTGTTCTCCCACAAGAACCACTCAGCTGATCCTTCTTCAATATGCCCTTCACCAACATGCAGTGTTTCCTTGATTGAATTAGCTCTCACACCAATATTTCGTCTAGAGCCTTTGCATTGAGGGCTATCTGAAAACGGCTGTGGCGCTGAAGTTGCCTATGAATGTGGAGTTGGTGGCATGTGAAACCCGCATGTGGAGCATTCGTTTGTGTGGGATGCTCTACCAGGTGCATTCCTAAATAATGCACTCAAATGGCAATAAGCATAGCGTGTGAAAACTGAGTTTCCTTGAGAGCTGTTTAAAGCCTGATGGTGTGTGAAGTTAGTGAGCCAAATGGAGTTGTTCTCCCACAAGAATCACTCGGCTGATCCTTCTTCAATATGCCCTGCACCAACATGAAGTGTTTCCTTGATTGAATTGGCTCTCAGACCAATATTTGCGTCTAGACCCTTTGCATTGAGGGTTATCTGAAAACGGCAGTGGCGCAGAAGTTGCCTGTGAATGTGGAGTTGGTGGCATGTGAAACCCGCATGTGGAGCATTCGTTTGTGTGGGATGCTCACCAAGCTTCATTTCAGTCCTATGCACTCAAAGGGCACTAAACATAGAGTGTGAAAACTGAGTTTCCTTGAGAGCTGCTTGGAAGCCTGATGGTGTGTGAAGTTAGTGAGATAAATGGAGTTGTTCTCCCACAAGAACCACTCGGCTGATCCTTCTTCAATATGCCCTGCACCAACATGCAATGTTTCCTTGATTGAATTGGCTCTCACACCAATATTTGCGTCTAGAGCCTTTGCATTGAGGGCTATCTGAAAACGGCTGTGGCGCAGAAGTTGCCTATGAATGTGGAGTTGGTGGCATGTGAAACCCGCATGTGGAGCATTCGTTTGTGTGGGATGCTCTACCAGGTGCATTCCTAAATAATGCACTCAAATGGCAATAAGCATAGAATGTGAAAACTGAGTTTCCTTGAGAGCTGCTTGGAAGCCTGATGGTGTGTGAAGTTAGTGAGCCAAATGGAGTTGTTCTCCCACAAGAACCACTCGGCTGATCCTTCTTCAATATGCCCTTCACCAACATGCAGTGTTTCCTTGATTGAATTAGCTCTCACACCAATATTTGCGTCTAGAACCTTTGCATTGAGGGCTATCTGAAAACGGCTGTGGCGCTGAAGTTGCCTATGAATGTGGAGTTGGTGGCATGTGAAAGCCGCATGTGGAGCATTCGTTTGTGTGGGATGCTCTACCAGGTGCATTCCTAAATAATGCACTCAAATGGCAATAAGCATAGAGTGTGAAAACTGAGTTTCCTTGAGAGCTCCTTGGAAGCCTGATGGTGTGTGAAGTTAGTGAGCCAAATGGAGTTGTTCTACCACAAGAACCACTCGGCTGATCCTTCTTCAATATGCCCTTCACCAACATGCAGTGTTTCCTTGATTGAATTAGCTCTCACACCAATATTTGCGTCTAGAGCCTTTGCATTGAGGGCTATGTGAAAACGGCTGTGGCGCTGAAGTTGCCTATGAATGTGGAGTTGGTGGCATGTGAAACCCGCACGTGGAGCATTCGTTTGTGTGGGATGCTCACCAAGCTTCATTTCAGTCCTAGGCACTCAAAGGGCACTAAGCATAGAGTGTGAAAACTGAGTTTCCTTGAGAGCTGCTTGGAAGCCTGATGGTGTGTGAAGTTAGTGAGCCAAATGGAGTTGTTCTCCCACAAGAACCACTCGCTGATCCTTCTTCAATATGCCCTTCACCAACATGCATTGTTTCCTTGATTGAATTAGCTCTCACACCAATGTTTGCGTCTAGAGCCTTTGCATTGAGGGCTATCTGAAAACGGCTGTGGCGCAGAAGTTGCCTGTGAATGTGGAGTTGGTGGCATGTGAAACCCGCATGTGGAGCATTCGTTTGTGTGGGATGCTCTACCAGGTTCATTCCTAAATAATGTACTCAAAGGGCACTAAGCATAGAGTGTGAAAACTGAGTTTCCTTGAGAGCTGCTTGGAAGCCTGATGGTGTGTGAAGTTAGTGAGCCAAATGGAGTTGTTCTCCCACAAGAACCACTCGGCTGATCCTTCTTCAATATGCCCTTCACCAACATGCAGTGTTTCCTTGATTGAATTAGCTCTCACACCAATATTTGCGTCTAGACCCTTTGCATTGAGGGCTATCTGAAAACGGCTGTGGCGCTGAAGTTGCCTATGAATGTGGAGTTGGTGGCATGTGAAACCCGCATGTGGAGCATTCGTTTGTGTGGGATGCTCACCAAGCTTCATTTCAGTGCTAGGCACTCAAAGGGCACTAACGATAGAGTGTGAAAACTGAGTTTCCTTGAGAGCTGCTTGGAAGCCTGATGGTGTGTGAAGTTAGTGAGCCAAATGGAGTTGTTCTCCCACAAGAACCACTCGGCTGATCCTTCTTCAATATGCCCTGCACCAACATGCAGTGTTTCCTTGATTGAATTAGCTCTCACACCAATATTTGCGTCTAGAGCCTTTGCATTGAGGGCTATCTGAAAACGGCTGTGGCGCAGAAGTTGCCTGTGAATGTGGGGTTGGTGGCATGTGAAACCCGCATGTGGAGCATTCGTTTGTGTGGGATGCTCTACCAGGTTCATTCCTAGATAATGCACTCAAAGGGCACTAAGCATAGAGTGTGAAAACTGAGTTTCCTTGAGAGCTGCTTGGAAGCCTGATGGTGTGTGAAGTTAGTGAGCCAAATGGAGTTGTTCTCCCACAAGAACCACTCGGCTGATCCTTCTTCAATATGCCCTGCACCAACATGCAGTGTTTCCTTGATTGAATTAGCTCTCACACCAATATTTGCGTCTAGACCCTTTGCATTGAGGGCTATCTGAAAACGGCAGTGGCGCTGAAGTTGCCTGTGAATGTGGAGTTGGTGGCATGTGAAACCCGCATGTGGAGCATTCATTTCTGTGGGATGCTCTACCAGGTTCATTCCTAGATCATGCACTCAAAGGGCACTAAGCATAGAGTGTGAAAACTGAGTTTCCTTGAGAGCTGCTTGGAAGCCTGATGGTGTGTGAAGTTAGTGAGCCAAATGGAGTTGTTCTCCCACAAGAACCACTCGGCTGATCCTTCTTCAATATGCCCTGCACCAACATGCAGTGTTTCCTTGATTGAATTAGCTCTCACACCAATATTTGCGTCTAGAGCCTTTGCATTGAGGGCTATCTGAAAACGGCTGTGGCGCTGAAGTTGCCTGTGAATGTGGAGTTGGTGGCATGTGAAACCCGCATGTGGAGCATTCGTTTGTGTGGGATGCTCTACCAGGTTCATTCCTAAATAATGTACTCAAAGGGCACTAAGCATAGAGTGTGAAAACTGAGTTTCCTTGAGAGCTGCTTGGAAGCCTGATGGTGTGTGAAGTTAGTGAGCCAAATGGAGTTGTTCTCCCACAAGAACCACTCGGCTGATCCTTCTTCAATATGCCCTTCACCAACATGCAGTGTTTCCTTGATTGAATTAGCTCTCACACCAATATTTGCGTCTAGACCCTTTGCATTGAGGGCTATCTGAAAACGGCTGTGGCGCTGAAGTTGCCTATGAATGTGGAGTTGGTGGCATGTGAAACCCGCATGTGGAGCATTCGTTTGTGTGGGATGCTCACCAAGCTTCATTTCAGTGCTAGGCACTCAAAGGGCACTAACGATAGAGTGTGAAAACTGAGTTTCCTTGAGAGCTGCTTGGAAGCCTGATGGTGTGTGAAGTTAGTGAGCCAAATGGAGTTGTTCTCCCACAAGAACCACTCGGCTGATCCTTCTTCAATATGCCCTGCACCAACATGCAGTGTTTCCTTGATTGAATTAGCTCTCACACCAATATTTGCGTCTAGAGCCTTTGCATTGAGGGCTATCTGAAAACGGCTGTGGCGCAGAAGTTGCCTGTGAATGTGGGGTTGGTGGCATGTGAAACCCGCATGTGGAGCATTCGTTTGTGTGGGATGCTCTACCAGGTTCATTCCTAGATAATGCACTCAAAGGGCACTAAGCATAGAGTGTGAAAACTGAGTTTCCTTGAGAGCTGCTTGGAAGACTGATGGTGTGTGAAGTTAGTGAGCCAAATGGAGTTGTTCTCCCACAAGAACCACTCGGCTGATCCTTCTTCAATATGCCCTGCACCAACATGCAGTGTTTCCTTGATTGAATTAGCTCTCACACCAATATTTGCGTCTAGACCCTTTGCATTGAGGGCTATCTGAAAACGGCAGTGGCGCTGAAGTTGCCTGTGAATGTGGAGTTGGTGGCATGTGAAACCCGCATGTGGAGCATTCATTTCTGTGGGATGCTCTACCAGGTTCATTCCTAGATCATGCACTCAAAGGGCACTAAGCATAGAGTGTGAAAACTGAGTTTCCTTGAGAGCTGCTTGGAAGCCTGATGGTGTGTGAAGTTAGTGAGCCAAATGGAGTTGTTCTCCCACAAGAACCACTCGGCTGATCCTTCTTCAATATGCCCTGCACCAACATGCAGTGTTTCCTTGATTGAATTAGCTCTCACACCAATATTTGCGTCTAGACCCTTTGCATTGAGGGCTATCTGAAAACGGCTGTGGCGCTGAAGTTGCCTGTGAATGTGGAGTTGGTGGCATGTGAAACCCGCATGTGGAGCATTCGTTTGTGTGGGATGCTCACCAAGCTTCATTTCAGTCCTAGGCACTCAAAGGGCACTAAGCATAGAGTGTGAAAACTGAGTTTCCTTGAGAGCTGCTTGGAAGCCTGATGGTGTGTGAAGTTAGTGAGCCAAATGGAGTTGTTTTCCCACAGGAATCACTCGGCTGATCCTTCTTCAACATGCCCTTCACCAACATGCAGTGTTTCCTTGATTGAATTAGCTCTCACACCAATATTTGCGTCTAGAGCCTTTGCATTGAGGGCTATCTGAAAACGGCTGTGGCGCTGAAGTTGCGTGAGAATGTGGAGTTGGTGGCATGTGAAACCCGCATGTGGAGCATTCATTTGTGTGAGATGCTCAACCAGGTTCATTCCTAAATAATGCACTCAAAGGGCACTAAGCATAGAGTGTGAAAACTGAGTTTCCTTGAGAGCTGCTTGGAAGCCTGATGGTGTGTGAAGTTAGTGAGCCAAATGGAGTTGTTCTCCCACAAGAACCACTCGGCTGATCCTTCTTCAATATGCCCTGCACCAACATGCATTGTTTCCTTGATTGAATTAGCTCTCACACCAATATTTGCGTCTAGAGCCTTTGCATTGAGGGCTATCTGAAAACGGCTGTGGCGCTGAAGTTGCCTGTGAATGTGGAGTTGGTGGCATGTGAAACCCGCATGTGGAGCATTCGTTTGTGTGGGATGCTCTACCAGGTTCATTCCTAGATAATGCACTCAAAGGGCACTAAGCATAGAGTGTGAAAACTGAGTTTCCTTGAGAGCTGCTTGGAAGCCTGATGGTGTGTGAAGTTAGTGAGCCAAATGGAGTTGTTCTCCCACAAGAACCACTCGGCTGATCCTTCTTCAATATGCCCTGCACCAACATGCAGTGTTTCCTTGATTGAATTAGCTCTCACACCAATATTTGCGTCTAGAGCCTTTGCATTGAGGGCTATCTGAAAACGGCTGTGGCGCTGAAGTTGCCTGAGAATGTGGAGTTGGTGGCATGTGAAACCCGCATGTGGAGCATTCGTTTGTGTGGGATGCTCACCAAGCTTCATTTCAGTCCTAGGCACTCAAAGGGCACTAAGCATAGAGTGTGAAAACTGAGTTTCCTTGAGAGCTGCTTGGAAGCCTGATGGTGTGTGAAGTTAGTGAGCCAAATGGAGTTGTTCTCCCACAAGAACCACTCGTCTGATCGTTCTTCAATATGCCCTTCACCAACATGCAGTGTTTCCTTGATTGAATTAGCTCTCACACCAATATTTGCGTCTAGACCCTTTGCATTGAGGGCTATCTGAAAACGGCTGTGGCGCTGAAGTTGCCTATGAATGTGGAGTTGGTGGCATGTGAAACCCGCATGTGGAGCATTCGTTTGTGTGGGATGCTCACCAAGCTTCATTTCAGTGCTAGGCACTCAAAGGGCACTAAGCATAGAGTGTGAAAACTGAGTTTCCTTGAGAGCTGCTTGGAAGCCTGATGGTGTGTGAAGTTAGTGAGCCAAATGGAGTTGTTCTCCCACAAGAACCACTCGGCTGATCCTTCTTCAATATGCCCTTCACCAACATGCATTGTTTCCTTGATTGAATTAGCTCTCACACCAATATTTGCGTCTAGAGCCTTTGCATTGAGGGCTATGTGAAAACGGCTGTGGCGCTGAAGTTGCCTGTGAATGTGGAGTTGGTGGCATGTGAAACCCGAATGTGGAGCATTCGTTTGTGTGGGATGCTCTACCAGGTTCATTCCTAGATAATGCACTCAAAGGGTACTAAGCATGGAGTGTAAAAACTGAGTTTCCTTGAGAGCTGCTTGGAAGCCTGATGGTGTGTGAAGTTAGTGAGCCAAATGGAGTTGTTTTCCCACAGGAATCACTCGGCTGATCCTTCTTCAACATGCCCTTCACCAACATGCAGTGTTTCCTTGATTGAATTAGCTCTCACACCAATATTTGCGTCTAGAGCCTTTGCATTGAGGGCTATCTGAAAACGGCTGTGGCGCTGAAGTTGCGTGAGAATGTGGAGTTGGTGGCATGTGAAACCCGCATGTGGAGCATTCATTTGTGTGAGATGCTCAACCAGGTTCATTCCTAAATAATGCACTCAAAGGGCACTAAGCATAGAGTGTGAAAACTGAGTTTCCTTGAGAGCTGCTTGGAAGCCTGATGGTGTGTGAAGTTAGTGAGCCAAATGGAGTTGTTCTCCCACAAGAACCACTCGGCTGATCCTTCTTCAATATGCCCTGCACCAACATGCAGAGTTTCCTTGATTGAATTAGCTCTCACACCAATATTTGCGTCTAGAGCCTTTGCATTGAGGGCTATCTGAAAACGGCTGTGGCGCTGAAGTTGCCTGTGAATGTGGAGTTGGTGGCATGTGAAACCCGCATGTGGAGCATTCGTTTGTGTGGGATGCTCTACCAGGTTCATTCCTAGATAATGCACTCAAAGGGCACTAAGCATAGAGTGTGAAAACTGAGTTTCCTTGAGAGCTGCTTGGAAGCCTGATGGTGTGTGAAGTTAGTGAGCCAAATGGAGTTGTTCTCCCACAAGAACCACTCGGCTGATCCTTCTTCAATATGCCCTGCACCAACATGCAGTGTTTCCTTGATTGAATTAGCTCTCACACCAATATTTGCGTCTAGAGCCTTTGCATTGAGGGCTATCTGAAAACGGCTGTGGCGCTGAAGTTGCCTGAGAATGCGGAGTTGGTGGCATGTGAAACCCGCATGTGGAGCATTCGTTTGTGTGGGATGCTCACCAAGCTTCATTTCAGTCCTATGCACTCAAAGGGCACTAAGCATAGAGTGTGAAAACTGAGTTTCCTTGAGAGCTGCTTGGAAGCCTGATGGTGTGTGAAGTTAGTGAGCCAAATGGAGTTGTTCTCCCACAAGAACCACTCGTCTGATCGTTCTTCAATATGCCCTTCACCAACATGCAGTGTTTCCTTGATTGAATTAGCTCTCACACCAATATTTGCGTCTAGAGCCTTTGCATTGAGGGCTATCTGAAAACGGCTGTGGCGCTGAAGTTGCCTATGAATGTGGAGTTGGTGGCATGTGAAACCCGCATGTGGAGCATTCGTTTGTGTGGGATGCTCACCAAGCTTCATTTCAGTGCTAGGCACTCAAAGGGCACTAAGCATAGAGTGTGAAAACTGAGTTTCCTTGAGAGCTGCTTGGAAGCCTGATGGTGTGTGAAGTTAGTGAGCCAAATGGAGTTGTTCTCCCACAAGAACCACTCGGCTGATCCTTCTTCAATATGCCCTTCACCAACATGCATTGTTTCCTTGATTGAATTAGCTCTCACACCAATATTTGCGTCTAGAGCCTTTGCATTGAAGGCTATGTGAAAACGGCTGTGGCGCTGAAGTTGCCTGTGAATGTGGAGTTGGTGGCATGTGAAACCCGAATGTGGAGCATTCGTTTGTGTGGGATGCTCTACCAGGTTCATTCCTAGATAATGCACTCAAAGGGTACTAAGCATGGAGTGTAAAAACTGAGTTTCCTTGAGAGCTGCTTGGAAGCCTGATGGTGTGTGAAGTTAGTGAGCCAAATGGAGTTGTTCTCCCACAAGAACCACTCGGCTGATCCTTCTTCAATATGCCCTTCACCAACCTGAAGTGTTTCCTAAATAGAATTAACTCTCACACCAATATTTGCGTCTAGAGCCTTTGCATTGAGGGCTATCTGAAAACGGCTGTGGCGCTGAAGTTGCCTGTGAATGTGGAGTTGGTGGCATGTGAAACCCGCATGTGGAGCATTCGTTTTTGTGGGATGCTCTACGAGGTTCATTCCTAAATAATGCACTCAAAGGGCACTAAGCATAGAGTGTGAAAACTGAGTTTCCTTGAGAGCTGCTTGGAAGCCTGATGGTGTGTGAAGTTAGTGAGCCAAATGGAGTTGTTCTCCCACAAGAACCACTCGGCTGATCCTTCTTCAATATGCCCTTCACCAACATGCAGTGTTTCTTTGATTCAATTAGCTCTCACACCAATATTTGCGTCTAGAGCCTTTGCATTGAGGGCTATCTGAAAACGGCTGTGGCGCGCAAGTTGCCTGAGAATGTGGAGTTGGTGGCATGTGAAACCCGCATGTGGAGCATTCGTTTGTGTGGGATGCTCTACCAGGTTCATTCCTAAATAATGCACTCAAAGGGCACTAAGCATGGAGTGTGAAAACTGAGTTTCCTTGAGAGCTGCTTGGAAGCCTGATGGTGTGTGAACTTAGTGAGCCAAATGGAGTTGTTCTCCCACAAGAACCACTCGGCTGATCCTTCTTCAATATGCCCTTCACCAACATGCAGTGTTTCCTTGATTGAATTAGCTCTCACACCAATATTGCGTCTAGAGCCTTTGCATTGAGGGCTATCTGAAAACGGCTGTGGCGCTGAAGTTGCCTGTGAATGTGGAGTTGGTGGCATGTGAAACCGAATGTGGAGCATTCGTTTTGTGTTGGGATGCTATACCAGGTTCATTCCTAGATAATGCACTCAAATGTAACTAAACATAGAGTGTAAAAACTGAGCTTCATTGAGAGCTGCTTGGAAGCCTGATGGTGTGTGAAGTTAGTGAGCCAAATGGAGTTGTTCTCCCACAAGAACCACTCGGCTGATCCTTCTTCAATATGCCCTTCACCAACATGCAGTGTGTTCCTAAAAAGAATTAACTCTCACACCAATATTTGTGTCTAGAGCCTTTGCATTGAGGGCTATCTGAAAACGGCTGTGGCGCTGAAGTTGCCTGTGAATGTGGAGTTGGTGGCATGAGAAACCCGCATGTGGAGCATTCGTTTGTGTGGGATGCTCTACGAGGTTCATTCCTAGATAATGCACTCAATGGGCTCTAAGCTTAGAGTGTGAAAACTGAGTTTCCTTGAGAGCTGCTTGGAAGCCTGATGGTGTGTGAAGTTAGGTGAGCCAAATGGAGTTGTTCTCCCACAACAACCACTCGGCTGATCCTTCTTCAATATGCCCTTCACCAACCTGAATTGTTTCCTAAATAGAATTAGCTCTCACACCAATATTTGTGTCTAGAGCCTTTGCTTTGAGGGCTATCTGAAAACGGCTGTGGCGCTGAAGTTGCCTGTGAATGTGGAGTTGGTGGCATGTGAAACCCGCATGTGGAGCATTCGTTTGTGTGGGATGGTCTACCAGGTTCATTCCTAGATAATGCACTCAAGGGCACTAAGCATGGAGTGCGAAAACTGAGTTTCCTTGAGCGCTCTTGGAAGCCTGATGGTGTGTGAAGTTAGTGAGCCAAATGGAGTTGTTCTCCCACAAGAACCACTCGGCTGATCCTTCTTCAATATGCCCTTCAGCAACATGCAGTGTTTCCTTGATTGAATTAGCTCTCACACCAATATTTGCGTCTAGAGCCTTTGCATTGAGGGCTATGTGAAAACGGCTGTGGCACTGAAGTTGCCTGTGAATGTGGAGTTGGTGGCATGTGAAACCCGCATGTGGAGCATTCGTTTGTGTGGGATGCTCACCAAGCTTCATTTCAGTCCTAGGCACTCAAAGGGCACTAAGCATAGAGTGTGAAAACTGAGTTTCCTTGAGAGCTGCTTGGACGCCTGATGATGTGTGAAGTTAGTGAGCCAGATGGAGTTGTTCTCCACAAGAATCACTTGGCTGATTCTTTTTCAATATGCCCTTCACCAACATGCAGTGTTTCTTTGATTGAATTAGCTCTCACACCAATATTTGCATCTAGAGCCTTTGCATTGAGAGCTACCTGAAAATGGCTGTGGCGCTGAAGTTGCCTGTGAATGTGGAGTTGGTGGCATGTGAAACCCGCATGTGGAGCATTCGTTTGTGTGGGATGCTCTACCAGGTTCATTCCTAAATAATGCACTCACAGGGTACTAAGCATGGAGTGTGAAAACTGAGTTTCCTTGAGAGCTGCTTGGAAGCCTGATGGTGTGTGAAGTTAGTGAGCCAAATGGAGTTGTTCTCCCACAAGAACCACTCGGCTGATCCTTCTTCAACATGCCCTTCACCAACATGCAGTGTTTCCTTGATTGAATTAGCTCTCACACCAATATTTGCGTCTAGAGCCTTTGCATTGAGGGCTATCTGAAAACGGCTGTGGCGCTGAAGTTGCCTGTGAATGTGGAGTTGGTGGCATGTGAAACCCGCATGTGGAGCATTCGTTTGTGTGGGATGCTCACCAAGTTTCATTTCAGTCCTAGGCACTCACAGGGCACTAAGCATAGAGTGTGAAAACTGAGTTTCCTTGAGAGCTGCTTAAAGCCTGATGGTGTGTGAAGTTAGTGAGCCAAATGGAGTTGTTCTCCCACAAGAACCACTCGGCTGATCCTTCTTCAATATGCCCTTCACCAACATGCAGTGTTTCCTTGATTGAATTAGCTCTCACACCAATATTTGCGTCTAGAGCCTTTGCATTGAGAGCTATCTGAAAATGGCTGTGGCGCTGAAGTTGCCTGTGAATGTGGAGTTGGTGGCATGTGAAACCCGCATGTGGAGCATTCGTTTGTGTGGGATGCTCTACCAGGTTCATTCCTAAATAATGCACTCAAAGGGCACTAAGCATGGAGTGTGAAAACTGAGTTTCCTTGAGAGCTGCTTGGAAGCCTGATGGTGTGTGAAGTTAGTGAGCCAAATGGAGTTGTTCTCCCACAACAACCACTCGGCTGATCCTTCTTCAATATGCCCTTCACCAACAAAAAGTGTTTCCTTGATTGAATTAGCTCTCACACCAATATTTGCGTCTAGAGCCTTCGCATTGAGGGCTATCTGAAAACGGCTGTGGCGCTGAAGTTGCCTGTGAATGTGGAGTTGGTGGCATGTGAAACCCACATGTGGAGCATTCGTTTGTTTGGGATGCTCTACCAGGTTCATTCCTAGATAATGCACTCAAAGGGCACTAAGCATAGAGTGCAAAAACTGAGTTTCCTTGAGCGCTCTTGGAAGCCTGATGGTGTGTGAAGTTAGTGAGCCAAATGGAGTTGTTCTCCCACAAGAACCACTCGGCTGATCCTTCTTCAATATGCCCTTCACCAACATGCAGTGTTTCCTTGATTGAATTAGCTCTCACACCAATATTTGCGTCTAGAGCCTTTGCATTGAGGGCTATGTGAAAACGGCTGTGGCGCTGAAGTTGCCTGTGAATGTGGAGTTGGTGGCATGTGAAACCCGCATGTGGAGCATTCGTTTGTGTGGGATGCTCTACCAGGTTCATTCCTAAATAATGCACTCAAAGGGTACTAAGCATGGAGTGTGAAAACTGAGTTTCCTTGAGAGCTGCTTGGAAGCCTGATGGTGTGTGAAGTTAGTGAGCCAATTGGAGTTGTTCTCCCACAAGAACCACTTGGCTGATCCTTCTTCAATATGCCCTTCACCAACATGCAGTGTTTCCTTGATTGAATTAGCTCTCACACCAATATTTGCGTCTAGAGCCTTTGCATTGAGGGCTATCTGAAAACGGCTGTGGCGCTGAAGTTGCCTGTGAATGTGGAGTTGGTGGCATGTGAAACCCGCATGTGGAGCATTCGTTTGTGTGGGATGCTCTACCAGGTTCATTGCTAGATAATGCAGTGAAAGGGCACTAAGCATAGAGTGAGAAAACTGAGTTTCCTTAGGCGCTCTTGGAAGCCTGATGGTGTGTGAAGTTAGTGAGCCAAATGGAGTTGTTCTCCCACAAGAACCACTCGGCTGATCCTTCTTCAATATGCCCTTCAGCAACATGCAGTGTTTCCTTGATTGAATTAGCTCTCACACCAATATTTGCGTCTAGAGCCTTTGCATTGAGGGCTATCTGAAAACGGCTGTGGCGCTGAAGTTGCCTGTGAATGTGGAGTTGGTGGCATGTGAAACCCGCATGTGGAGCATTCGTTTGTGTGGGATGCTCTACCAGGTTCATTGCTAGATAATGCAGTGAAAGGGCACTAAGCATAGAGTGAGAAAACTGAGTTTCCTTAGGCGCTCTTGGAAGCCTGATGGTGTGTGAAGTTAGTGAGCCAAATGGAGTTGTTCTCCCACAAGAACCACTCGGCTGATCCTTCTTCAATATGCCCTTCACCAACCTGAAGTGTTTCCTAAATAGAATTAGCTCTCACACCAATATTTGTGTCTAGAGCCTTTGCATTGAGGGCTATGTGAAAACGGCTGTGGCGCTGAAGTTGCCTGTGAATGTGGAGTTGGTGGCATGTGAAACCCGCATGTGGAGCATTCGTTTGTGTGGGATGCTCTACCAGGTTCATTCCTAGATAATGCACTCAAAGGGCACTAAGCATGGAGTGCGAAAACTGAGTTTCCTTGAGCGCTCTTGGAAGCCTGATGGTGTGTGAAGTTAGTGAGCCAAATGGAGTTGTTCTCCCACAAGAACCACTCGGCTGATCCTTCTTCAATATGCCCTTCACCAACATGCAGTGTTTCCTTGATTGAATTAGCTCTCACACCAATATTTGCTTCTAGAGCCTTTGCATTGAGGGCTATGTGAAAACGGCTGTGGCACTGAAGTTGCCTGTTAATGTGGAGTTGGTGGCATGTGAAACCCGCATGTGGAGCATTCGTTTGTGTGGGATGCTCACCAAGCTTCATTTCAGTCCTAGGCACTCAAAGGGCACTAAGCATAGAGTGTGAAAACTGAGTTTCCTTGAGAGCTGCTTGGAAGCCTGATGGTGTGTGAAGTTAGTGAGCCAGATGGAGTTGTTCTCCCACAAGAATCACTTGGCTGATTCTTTTTCAATATGCCCTTCACCAACATGCAGTGTTTCCTTGATTGAATTAGCTCTCACACCAATATTTGCATCTAGAGCCTTTGCATTGAGAGCTACCTGAAAATGGCTGTGGCGCTGAAGTTGCCTGTGAATGTGGAGTTGGTGGCATGTGAAATCCGCATGTGGAGCATTCGTTTGTGTGGGATGCTCTACCAGGTTCATTCCTAAATAATGCACTCAAAGGGTACTAAGCATGGAGTGTGAAAACTGAGTTTCCTTGAGAGCTGCTTGGAAGCCTGATGGTGTGTGAAGTTAGTGAGCCAAATGGAGTTGTTCTCCCACAAGAACCACTCGGCTGATCCTTCTTCAACATGCCCTTCACCAACATGCAGTGTTTCCTTGATTGAATTAGCTCTCACACCAATATTTGCGTCTAGAGCCTTTGCATTGAGGGCTATCTGAAAACGGCTGTGGCGCTGAAGTTGCCTGAGAATGGGGAGTTGGTGGCATGTGAAACCCGCATGTGGAGCATTCGTTTGTGTGGGATGCTCTACCAGGTTCATTCCTAGATAATGCACTCAAATGTAACTAAACATAGAGTGTAAAAACTGAGTTTCCTTGAGAGCTGCTTGTAAGCCTGATGGTGTGTGAAGTTAGTGAGCCAAATGGAGTTGTTCTCCCACAAGAACCACTCGGCTGATCCTTCTTCAATATGCCCTTCACCAACATGCAGTGTTTCCTAAATAGAATTAGCTCTGACACCAATATTTGTGTCTAGAGCCTTTGCATTGAGGGCTATCTGAAAACGGCTGCGCGCTGAAGTTGCCTGTGAATGTGGAGTTGGTGGCATGTGAAACCCGCATGTGGAGCATTCGTTTGTGTGGGATGCTCTACCAGGTTCATTCCTAAATAATGCACTCAAAGGGCACTAAGCATAGAGTGTGAAAACTGAGTTTCCTTGAGAGCTGCTTGGAAGCCTGATGGTGTGTGAAGTTAGTGAGCCAAATGGAGTTGTTCTCCCACAAGAACCACTTTGCTGATTCTTCTTCAATATGCCCTTCACCAACATGCAGTGTTTCCTTGATTGAATTAGCTCTCACACCAATATTTGCGTCTAGAGCCTTTGCATTGAGGGCTATCTGAAAACGGCTGTGGCGCTGAAGTTGCGTGAGAATGTGGAGTTGGTGGCATGTGAAACCCGCATGTGGAGCATTCGTTTGTGTGGGATGCTCACCAAGCTTCATTTCAGTCCTAGGCACTCAAAGGGCACTAAGCATAGAGTGTGAAAACTGAGTTTCCTTGAGAGCTGCTTGGAAGCCTGATGGTGTGTGAAGTTAGTGAGCCAAATGGAGTTGTTCTCCCACAAGAACCACTCGACTGATCCTTCTTCAATATGCCCTTCACCAACCTGAAGTGTTTCCTAAATAGAATTAGCTCTCACACCAATATTTGTGTCTAGAGCCTTTGCATTGAGGGCTATGTGAAAACGGCTGTGGCGCTGAAGTTGCCTGTGAATGTGGAGTTGGTGGCATGTGAAACCCGCATGTGGAGCATTCGTTTGTGTGGGATGCTCTACCAGGTTCATTCCTAGATAATGCACTCAAAGGGCACTAAGCATGGAGTGCGAAAACTGAGTTTCCTTGAGCGCTCTTGGAAGCCTGATGGTGTGTGAAGTTAGTGAGCCAAATGGAGTTGTTCTCCCACAAGAACCACTCGGCTGATCCTTCTTCAATATGCCCTTCACCAACATGCAGTGTTTCCTTGATTGAATTAGCTCTCACACCAATATTTGCTTCTAGAGCCTTTGCATTGAGGGCTATGTGAAAACGGCTGTGGCACTGAAGTTGCCTGTGAATGTGGAGTTGGTGGCATGTGAAACCCGCATGTGGAGCATTCGTTTGTGTGGGATGCTCACCAAGCTTCATTTCAGTCCTAGGCACTCAAAGGGCACTAAGCATAGAGTGTGAAAACTGAGTTTCCTTGAGAGCTGCTTGGAAGCCTGATGGTGTGTGAAGTTAGTGAGCCAGATGGAGTTGTTCTCCCACAAGAATCACTTGGCTGATTCTTTTTCAATATGCCCTTCACCAACATGCAGTGTTTCCTTGATTGAATTAGCTCTCACACCAATATTTGCATCTAGAGCCTTTGCATTGAGAGCTTTCTGAAAATGGCTGTGGCGCTGAAGTTGCCTGTGAATGTGGAGTTGGTGGCATGTGAAACCCGCATGTGGAGCATTCGTTTGTGTGGGATGCTCTACCAGGTTCATTCCTAAATAATGCACTCACAGGGTACTAAGCATGGAGTGTGAAAACTGAGTTTCCTTGAGAGCTGCTTGGAAGCCTGATGGTGTGTGAAGTTAGTGAGCCAAATGGAGTTGTTCTCCCACAAGAACCACTCGGCTGATCCTTCTTCAACATGCCCTTCACCAACATGCAGTGTTTCCTTGATTGAATTAGCTCTCACACCAATATTTGCGTCTAGAGCCTTTGCATTGAGGGCTATGTGAAAACGGCTGTGGCGCTGAAGTTGCCTGTGAATGTGGAGTTGGTGGCATGTGAAACCCGCATGTGGAGCATTCGTTTGTGTGGGATGCTCTACCAGGTTCATTCCTAAATAATGCACTCAAAGGGTACTAAGCATGGAGTGTGAAAACTGAGTTTCCTTGAGAGCTGCTTGGAAGCCTGATGGTGTGTGAAGTTAGTGAGCCAATTGGAGTTGTTCTCCCACAAGAACCACTTGGCTGATCCTTCTTCAATATGCCCTTCACCAACATGCAGTGTTTCCTTGATTGAATTAGCTCTCACACCAATATTTGCGTCTAGAGCCTTTGCATTGAGGGCTATCTGAAAACGGCTGTGGCGCTGAAGTTGCCTGTGAATGTGGAGTTGGTGGCATGTGAAACCCGCATGTGGAGCATTCGTTTGTGTGGGATGCTCTACCAGGTTCATTGCTAGATAATGCAGTGAAAGGGCACTAAGCATAGAGTGAGAAAACTGAGTTTCCTTAGGCGCTCTTGGAAGCCTGATGGTGTGTGAAGTTAGTGAGCCAAATGGAGTTGTTCTCCCACAAGAACCACTCGGCTGATCCTTCTTCAATATGCCCTTCAGCAACATGCAGTGTTTCCTTGATTGAATTAGCTCTCACACCAATATTTGCGTCTAGAGCCTTTGCATTGAGGGCTATCTGAAAACGGCTGTGGCGCTGAAGTTGCCTGTGAATGTGGAGTTGGTGGCATGTGAAACCCGCATGTGGAGCATTCGTTTGTGTGGGATGCTCTACCAGGTTCATTGCTAGATAATGCAGTGAAAGGGCACTAAGCATAGAGTGAGAAAACTGAGTTTCCTTAGGCGCTCTTGGAAGCCTGATGGTGTGTGAAGTTAGTGAGCCAAATGGAGTTGTTCTCCCACAAGAACCACTCGGCTGATCCTTCTTCAATATGCCCTTCACCAACCTGAAGTGTTTCCTAAATAGAATTAGCTCTCACACCAATATTTGTGTCTAGAGCCTTTGCATTGAGGGCTATGTGAAAACGGCTGTGGCGCTGAAGTTGCCTGTGAATGTGGAGTTGGTGGCATGTGAAACCCGCATGTGGAGCATTCGTTTGTGTGGGATGCTCTACCAGGTTCATTCCTAGATAATGCACTCAAAGGGCACTAAGCATGGAGTGCGAAAACTGAGTTTCCTTGAGCGCTCTTGGAAGCCTGATGGTGTGTGAAGTTAGTGAGCCAAATGGAGTTGTTCTCCCACAAGAACCACTCGGCTGATCCTTCTTCAATATGCCCTTCACCAACATGCAGTGTTTCCTTGATTGAATTAGCTCTCACACCAATATTTGCTTCTAGAGCCTTTGCATTGAGGGCTATGTGAAAACGGCTGTGGCACTGAAGTTGCCTGTTAATGTGGAGTTGGTGGCATGTGAAACCCGCATGTGGAGCATTCGTTTGTGTGGGATGCTCACCAAGCTTCATTTCAGTCCTAGGCACTCAAAGGGCACTAAGCATAGAGTGTGAAAACTGAGTTTCCTTGAGAGCTGCTTGGAAGCCTGATGGTGTGTGAAGTTAGTGAGCCAGATGGAGTTGTTCTCCCACAAGAATCACTTGGCTGATTCTTTTTCAATATGCCCTTCACCAACATGCAGTGTTTCCTTGATTGAATTAGCTCTCACACCAATATTTGCATCTAGAGCCTTTGCATTGAGAGCTACCTGAAAATGGCTGTGGCGCTGAAGTTGCCTGTGAATGTGGAGTTGGTGGCATGTGAAATCCGCATGTGGAGCATTCGTTTGTGTGGGATGCTCTACCAGGTTCATTCCTAAATAATGCACTCAAAGGGTACTAAGCATGGAGTGTGAAAACTGAGTTTCCTTGAGAGCTGCTTGGAAGCCTGATGGTGTGTGAAGTTAGTGAGCCAAATGGAGTTGTTCTCCCACAAGAACCACTCGGCTGATCCTTCTTCAACATGCCCTTCACCAACATGCAGTGTTTCCTTGATTGAATTAGCTCTCACACCAATATTTGCGTCTAGAGCCTTTGCATTGAGGGCTATCTGAAAACGGCTGTGGCGCTGAAGTTGCCTGAGAATGGGGAGTTGGTGGCATGTGAAACCCGCATGTGGAGCATTCGTTTGTGTGGGATGCTCTACCAGGTTCATTCCTAGATAATGCACTCAAATGTAACTAAACATAGAGTGTAAAAACTGAGTTTCCTTGAGAGCTGCTTGTAAGCCTGATGGTGTGTGAAGTTAGTGAGCCAAATGGAGTTGTTCTCCCACAAGAACCACTCGGCTGATCCTTCTTCAATATGCCCTTCACCAACATGCAGTGTTTCCTAAATAGAATAGCTCTGACACCAATATTTGTGTCTAGAGCCTTTGCATTGAGGGCTATCTGAAAACGGCTGCGCGCTGAAGTTGCCCTGTGAATGTGGAGTTGGTGGCATGTGAAACCCGCATGTGGAGCATTCGTTTGTGTGGGATGCTCCTACCAGGTTCATTCCTAAATAATGCACTCAAAGGGCACTAAGCATAGAGTGTGAAAACTGAGTTTCCTTGAGAGCTGCTTGGAAGCCTGATGGTGTGTGAAGTTAGTGAGCCAAATGGAGTTGTTCTCCCACAAGAACCACTTTGCTGATTCTTCTTCAATATGCCCTTCACCAACATGCAGTTGTTTCCTTGATTGAATTAGCTCTCACACCAATATTTGCGTCTAGAGCCTTTGCATTGAGGCTATCTGAAAACGGCTGTGGCGCTGAAGTTGCGTGAGAATGTGGAGTTGGTGGCAATGTGAAACCCGCATGTGGAGCATTCGTTTGTGTGGGATGCTCACCAAGCTTCATTTCAGTCCTAGGCACTCAAAGGGCACTAAGCATAGAGTGTGAAAACTGAGTTTCCTTGAGAGCTGCTTGGAAGCCTGATGGTGTGTGAAGTTAGTGAGCCAAATGGAGTTGTTCTCCCACAAGAACCACTCGACTGATCCTTCTTCAATATGCCCTTCACCAACCTGAAGTGTTTCCTAAATAGAATTAGCTCTCACACCAATATTTGTGTCTAGAGCCTTTGCATTGAGGGCTATGTGAAAACGGCTGTGGCGCTGAAGTTGCCTGTGAATGTGGAGTTGGTGGCATGTGAAACCCGCATGTGGAGCATTCGTTTGTGTGGGATGCTCTACCAGGTTCATTCCTAGATAATGCACTCAAAGGGCACTAAGCATGGAGTGCGAAAACTGAGTTTCCTTGAGCGCTCTGGAGCTGTGTGATGCCTGATGTGTGTGAAGTTAGTGAGCCAAATGGAGTTGTTCTCCACAAGAACCACTCGGCTGATCCTTCTTCAATATGCCCTTCACCAACATGCAGTGTTTCCTTGATTGAATTAGCTCTCACACCAATATTTGCTTCTAGAGCCTTTGCATTGAGGGCTATGTGAAAACGGCTGTGGCACTGAAGTTGCCTGTGAATGTGGAGTTGGTGGCATGTGAAACCCGCATGTGGAGCATTCGTTTGTGTGGGATGCTCACCAAGCTTCATTTCAGTCCTAGGCACTCAAAGGGCACTAAGCATAGAGTGTGAAAACTGAGTTTCCTTGAGAGCTGCTTGGAAGCCTGATGGTGTGTGAAGTTAGTGAGCCAGATGGAGTTGTTCTCCCACAAGAATCACTTGGCTGATTCTTTTTCAATATGCCCTTCACCAACATGCAGTGTTTCCTTGATTGAATTAGCTCTCACACCAATATTTGCATCTAGAGCCTTTGCATTGAGAGCTTTCTGAAAATGCTGTGGCGCTGAAGTTGCCTGTGAATGTGGAGTTGGTGGCATGTGAAACCCGCATGTGGAGCATTCGTTTGTGTGGGATGCTCTACCAGTTCATTCCTAAATAATGCACTCAAAGGGTACTAAGCATGGAGTGTGAAAACTGAGTTTCTTGAGAGCTGCTTGGAAGCCTGATGGTGTGTGAAGTTAGTGAGCCAAATGGAGTTGTTCTCCCACAAGAACCACTCGGCTGATCCTTCTTCAACATGCCCTTCACCAACATGCAGTGTTTCCTTGATTGAATTAGCTCTCACACCAATATTTGCGTCTAGAGCCTTTGCATTGAGGGCTATCTGAAAACGGCTGTGGCGCTGAAGTTGCCTGTGAATGTGGAGTTGGTGGCATGTGAAACCCGAATGTGGAGCATTCGTTTGTGTGGGATGCTCTACCAGGTTCATTCCTAGATAATGCACTCAAATGTAACTAAACATAGAGTGTAAAACTGAGTTTCCTTGAGAGCTGCTTGTAAGCCTGATGGTGTGTGAAGTTAGTGAGCCAAATGGAGTTGTTCTCCCACAAGAACCACTCGGCTGATCCTTCTTCAATATGCCCTTCACCAACATGCAGTGTTTCCTAAATAGAATTAGCTCTGACACCAATATTTGTGTCTAGAGCCTTTGCATTGAGGGCTATCTGAAAACGCTGTGGCGCTGAAGTTGCCTGTGAATGTGGAGTTGGTGGCATGTGAAACCCGCATGTGGAGCATTCGTTTGTGTGGGATGCTCTACCAGGTTCATTCCTAAATAATGCACTCAAAGGGCACTAAGCATAGAGTGTGAAAACTGAGTTTCCTTGAGAGCTGCTTGGAAGCCTGATGGTGTGTGAAGTTAGTGAGCCAAATGGAGTTGTTCTCCCACAAGAACCACTTTGCTGATTCTTCTTCAATATGCCCTTCACCAACATGCAGTGTTTCCTTGATTGAATTAGCTCTCACACCAATATTTGCGTCTAGAGCCTTTGCATTGAGGGCTATCTGAAAACGGCTGTGGCGCTGAAGTTGCGTGAGAATGTGGAGTTGGTCGGCATGTGAAACCCGCATGTGGAGCATTCGTTTGTGTGGGATGCTCACCAAGCTTCATTTCAGTCCTAGGCACTCAAAGGTCACTAAGCATAGAGTGTGAAAACTGAGTTTCCTTGAGAGCTGCTTGGAAGCCTGATGGTGTGTGAAGTTAGTGAGCCAAATGGAGTTGTTCTCCCACAACAACCACTCGGCTGATCCTTCTTCAATATGCCCTTCACCAACATGCATTGTTTCCTTGATTGAATTAGCTCTCACACCAATATTTGCGTCTAGAGCCTTTGCATTGAAGGCTATCTGAAAACGGCTGTGGCACTGAAGTTGCCTGTGAATGTGGAGTTGGTGGCATGTGAAACCTGAATGTGGAGCATTCGTTTGTGTGGGATGCTCTGCAGGTTCATTCCTAGATAATGCACTCAAATGTAACTAAACATAGAGTGTAAAAACTGAGCTTCATTGAGAGCTGCTTGGAAGCCTGATGGTGTGTGAAGTTAGTGAGCCAAATGGAGTTGTTCTCCCACAAGAACCACTCGACTGATCCTTCTTCAATATGCCCTTCACCAACCTGAAGTGTTTCCTAAATGGAATTAGCTCTCACACCAATATTTGTGTCTAGAGCCTTTGCATTGAGGGCTATCTGAAAACGGCTGTGGCGCTGAAGTTGCCTGTGAATGTGGAGTTGGTGGCATGTGAAACCCGCATGTGGAGCATTCGTTTGTGTGGGATGCTCTACGAGGTTCATTCCTAGATAATGCACTCAATGGGCTCTAAGCATAGAGTGTGAAAACTGAGTTTCCTTGAGTGCTGCTTGGAAGCCTGATGGTGTGTGAAGTTAGTGAGCCAAATGGAGTTGTTCTCCCACAATAACCTCTCGGCTGATTCTTCTTCAATATGCCCTTCACCAACATGCAGTGTTTCCTTGATTGAATTAGCTCTCACACCAATATTTGTGTCTAGAGCCTTTGCATTGAGGGCTATCTGAAAACGGCTGTGGCGCTGAAGTTGCCTGTGAATGTGGAGTTGGTGGCATGTGAAACCCGCATGTGGAGCATTCGTTTGTGTGGGATGCTCTACCAGGTTCATTCCTAAATAATGCACTCAAAGGGCACTAAGCATAGAGTGTGAAAACTGAGTTTCCTTGAGAGCTGCTTGGAAGCCTGATGGTGTGTGAAGTTAGTGAGCCAAATGGAGTTGTTCTCCCACAAGAACCACTTTGCTGATTCTTCTTCAATATGCCCTTCACCAACATGCAGTGTTTCCTTGATTGAATTAGCTCTCACACCAATATTTGCGTCTAGAGCCTTTGCATTGAGGGCTATCTGAAAACGGCTGTGGCGCTGAAGTTGCGTGAGAATGTGGAGTTGGTGGCATGTGAAACCCGCATGTGAAGCATTCGTATGTGTGGGATGCTCACCAAGCTTCATTTCAGTCCTAGGCACTCAAAGGGCACTAAGCATAGAGTGTGAAAACTGAGTTTCCTTGAGAGCTGCTTGGAAGCCTGATGGTGTGTGAAGTTAGTGAGCCAAATGGAGTTGTTCTCCCACAACAACCACTCGGCTGATCCTTCTTCAATATGCCCTTCACCAACATGCATTGTTTCCTTGATTGAATTAGCTCTCACACCAATATTTGCGTCTAGAGCCTTTGCATTGAAGGCTATCTGAAAACGGCTGTGGCACTGAAGTTGCCTGTGAATGTGGAGTTGGTGGCATGTGAAACCTGAATGTGGAGCATTCGTTTGTGTGGGATGCTCTGCCAGGTTCATTCCTAGATAATGCACTCAAATGTAACTAAACATAGAGTGTAAAAACTGAGCTTCATTGAGAGCTGCTTGGAAGCCTGATGGTGTGTGAAGTTAGTGAGCCAAATGGAGTTGTTCTCCCACAAGAACCACTCGACTGATCCTTCTTCAATATGCCCTTCACCAACCTGAAGTGTTTCCTAAATGGAATTAGCTCTCACACCAATATTTGTGTCTAGAGCCTTTGCATTGAGGGCTATCTGAAAACGGCTGTGGCGCTGAAGTTGCCTGTGAATGTGGAGTTGGTGGCATGTGAAACCCGCATGTGGAGCATTCGTTTGTGTGGGATGCTCTACGAGGTTCATTCCTAGATAATGCACTCAATGGGCTCTAAGCATAGAGTGTGAAAACTGAGTTTCCTTGAGTGCTGCTTGGAAGCCTGATGGTGTGTGAAGTTAGTGAGCCAAATGGAGTTGTTCTCCCACAATAACCACTCGGCTGATTCTTCTTCAATATGCCCTTCACCAACATGCAGTGTTTCCTTGATTGAATTAGCTCTCACACCAATATTTGCGTCTAGAGCCTTTGCATTGAGGGCTATGTGAAAACGGCTGTGGCGCTGAAGTTGCCTGTGAATGTGGAGTTGGTGGCATGTGAAACCCGCATGTGGAGCATTCGTTTGTGTGGGATGCTCTACCAGGTTCATTGCTAGATAATGCACTCAAAGGGCACTAAGCATAGAGTGCGAAAACTGAGTTTCCTTGAGAGCTGCTTGGAAGCCTGATGGTGTGTGAAGTTAGTGAGCCAAATGGAGTTGTTCTCCCACAAGAACCACTCGGCTGATCCTTCTTCAATATGCCCTTCACCAACATGCAGTGTTTCCTTGATTGAATTAGCTCTCACACCAATATTTGCGTCTTGAGCCTTTGCATTGAGGGCTAACTGATAACGGCTGTGGCGCTGAAGTTGCCTGTGAATGTGGAGTTGGTGGCATGTGAAACCCGCATGTGGAGCATTCGTTTGTGTGGGATGTTCTACCAGGTTCATTCCTAGATAATGCACTCAAAGGGCACTAAGCATAGAGTGTAAAAACTGAGTTTCCTTGAGAGCTGCTTGTCAGCCTGATGGTGTGTGAAGTTAGTGAGCCAAATGGAGTTGTTCTCCCACAAGAACCACTCGGCTGATTCTTCTTCAATATGCCCTTCACCAACATGCAGTGTTTCCTTGATTAAATTAGCTCTCACACCAATATTTGCGTCTAGAGCCTTTGCATTGAGGGCTATCTGAAAACGGCTGTGGCGCTGAAGTTGCCTGTGAATGTGGAGTTGGTGGCATGTGAAACCCGCATGTGGAGCATTCGTTTGTGTGGGATGCTCACCAAGCTTCATTTCATTCCTAGGCACTCAAAGTGCACTAAGCATAGAGTGTGAAAACTGAGTTTCCTTGAGAGCTGCTTGGAAGCCTGATGGTGTGTGAAGTTAGTGAGCCAAATGGAGTTGTTCTCCCACAACAACCACTCGGCTGATTCTTCTTCAATATGCCCTTCACCAACATGCAGTGTTTCCTTGATTGAATTAGCTCTCACACCAATATTTGCGTCTAGAGCCTTTGCATTGAGGGCTATCTGAAAACGGCTGTGGCGCTGAAGTTGCCTGTGAATGTGGAGTTGGTGGCATGTGAAACCCGCATATGGAGCATTCGTTTGTGTGGGATGCTCTACCAGGTTCATTGCTAGATAATGCAGTGAAAGGGCACTAAGCATAGAGTGAGAAAACTGAGTTTCCTTAGGCGCTCTTGGAAGCCTGATGGTGTGTGAAGTTAGTGAGCCAAATGGAGTTGTTCTCCCACAAGAACCACTCGGCTGATCCTTCTTCAATATGCCCTTCACCAACATGCAGTGTTTCCTTGATTGAATTAGCTCTCACACCAATATTTGCGTCTAGAGCCTTTGCATTGAGGGCTATCTGAAAACGGCTGTGGCGCTGAAGTTGCCTGTGAATGTGGAGTTGGTGGCATGTGAAACCCGCATGTGGAGCATTCGTTTGTGTGGGATGCTCTACCAGGTTCATTGCTAGATAATGCAGTGAAAGGGCACTAAGCATAGAGTGAGAAAACT
The DNA here is from genome assembly GCF_030435755.1 of Ochotona princeps. NCBI lineage: Eukaryota > Metazoa > Chordata > Mammalia > Lagomorpha > Ochotonidae > Ochotona > Ochotona princeps. Next base: position 85,239 of record NW_026699457.1, read on the forward strand.
GAGTTTCCTTAGGCGCTCTTGGAAGCCTGATGGTGTGTGAAGTTAGTGAGCCAAATGGAGTTGTTCTCCCACAAGAACCACTCGGCTGATCCTTCTTCAATATGCCCTTCACCAACCTGAAGTGTTTCCTAAATAGAATTAGCTCTCACACCAATATTTGTGTCTAGAGCCTTTGCATTGAGGGCTATGTGAAAACGGCTGTGGCGCTGAAGTTGCCTGTGAATGTGGAGTTGGTGGCATGTGAAACCCGCATGTGGAGCATTCGTTTGTGTGGGATGCTCTACCAGGTTCATTCCTAGATAATGCACTCAAAGGGCACTAAGCATGGAGTGCGAAAACTGAGTTTCCTTGAGCGCTCTTGGAAGCCTGATGGTGTGTGAAGTTAGTGAGCCAAATGGAGTTGTTCTCCCACAAGAACCACTCGGCTGATCCTTCTTCAATATGCCCTTCACCAACATGCAGTGTTTCCTTGATTGAATTAGCTCTCACACCAATATTTGCTTCTAGAGCCTTTGCATTGAGGGCTATGTGAAAACGGCTGTGGCACTGAAGTTGCCTGTGAATGTGGAGTTGGTGGCATGTGAAACCCGCATGTGGAGCATTCGTTTGTGTGGGATGCTCACCAAGCTTCATTTCAGTCCTAGGCACTCAAAGGGCACTAAGCATAGAGTGTGAAAACTGAGTTTCCTTGAGAGCTGCTTGGAAGCCTGATGGTGTGTGAAGTTAGTGAGCCAGATGGAGTTGTTCTCCCACAAGAATCACTTGGCTGATTCTTTTTCAATATGCCCTTCACCAACATGCAGTGTTTCCTTGATTGAATTAGCTCTCACACCAATATTTGCATCTAGAGCCTTTGCATTGAGAGCTACCTGAAAATGGCTGTGGCGCTGAAGTTGCCTGTGAATGTGGAGTTGGTGGCATGTGAAACCCGCATGTGGAGCATTCGTTTGTGTGGGATGCTCTACCAGGTTCATTCCTAAATAATGCACTCAAAGGGTACTAAGCATGGAGTGTGAAAACTGAGTTTCCTTGAGAGCTGCTTGGAAGCCTGATGGTGTGTGAAGTTAGTGAGCCAAATGGAGTTGTTCTCCCACAAGAACCACTCGGCTGATCCTTCTTCAACATGCCCTTCACCAACATGCAGTGTTTCCTTGATTGAATTAGCTCTCACACCAATATTTGCGTCTAGAGCCTTTGCATTGAGGGCTATCTGAAAACGGCTGTGGCGCTGAAGTTGCCTGTGAATGTGGAGTTGGTGGCATGTGAAACCCGAATGTGGAGCATTCGTTTGTGTGGGATGCTCTACCAGGTTCATTCCTAGATAATGCACTCAAATGTAACTAAACATAGAGTGTAAAAACTGAGTTTCCTTGAGAGCTGCTTGTAAGCCTGATGGTGTGTGAAGTTAGTGAGCCAAATGGAGTTGTTCTCCCACAAGAACCACTCGGCTGATCCTTCTTCAATATGCCCTTCACCAACATGCAGTGTTTCCTAAATAGAATTAGCTCTGACACCAATATTTGTGTCTAGAGCCTTTGCATTGAGGGCTATCTGAAAACGGCTGCGCGCTGAAGTTGCCTGTGAATGTGGAGTTGGGGGCATGTGAAACCCGCATGTGGAGCATTCGTTTGTGTGGGATGCTCTACCAGGTTCATTCCTAAATAATGCACTCAAAGGGCACTAAGCATAGAGTGTGAAAACTGAGTTTCCTTGAGAGCTGCTTGGAAGCCTGATGGTGTGTGAAGTTAGTGAGCCAAATGGAGTTGTTCTCCCACAACAACCACTCGGCTGATCCTTCTTCAATATGCCCTTCACCAACATGCATTGTTTCCTTGATTGAATTAGCTCTCACACCAATATTTGCGTCTAGAGCCTTTGCATTGAAGGCTATCTGAAAACGGCTGTGGCGCTGAAGTTGCCTGTGAATGTGGAGTTGGTGGCATGTGAAACCTGAATGTGGAGCATTCGTTTGTGTGGGATGCTCTGCCAGGTTCATTCCTAGATAATGCACTAAAATGTAACTAAACATAGAGTGTAAAAACTGAGCTTCATTGAGAGCTGCTTGGAAGCCTGATGGTGTGTGAAGTTAGTGAGCCAAATGGAGTTGTTCTCCCACAAGAACCACTCGACTGATCCTTCTTCAATATGCCCTTCACCAACCTGAAGTGTTTCCTAAATGGAATTAGCTCTCACACCAATATTTGTGTCTAGAGCCTTTGCATTGAGGGCTATCTGAAAACGGCTGTGGCGCTGAAGTTGCCTGAGAATGTGGAGTTGGTGGCATGTGAAACCCGCATGTGGAGCATTCGTTTGTGTGGGATGCTCTACGAGGTTCATTCCTAGATAATGCACTCAATGGGCTCTAAGCATAGAGTGTGAAAACTGAGTTTCCTTGAGCTGCTTGGAAGCCTGATGGTGTGTGAAGTTAGTGAGCCAAATGGAGTTGTTCTCCCACAACAACCACTCGGCTGATTCTTCTTCAATATGCCCTTCACCAACATGCAGTGTTTCCTTGATTGAATTAGCTCTCACACCAATATTTGCGTCTAGAGCCTTTGCATTGAGGGCTATGTGAAAACGGCTGTGGCGCTTAAGTTGCCTGTGAATGTGGAGTTGGTGGCATGTGAAACCCGCATGTGGAGCATTCGTTTGTGTGGGATGCTCTACCAGGTTCATTGCTAGATAATGCACTCAAAGGGCACTAAGCATAGAGTGCGAAAACTGAGTTTCCTTGAGAGCTGCTTGGAAGCCTGATGGTGTGTGAAGTTAGTGAGCCAAATGGAGTTGTTCTCCCACAAGAACCACTCGGCTGATCCTTCTTCAATATGCCCTTCACCAACATGCAGTGTTTCCTTGATTGAATTAGCTCTCACACCAATATTTGCGTCTTGAGCCTTTGCATTGAGGGCTAACTGATAACGGCTGTGGCGCTGAAGTTGCCTGTGAATGTGGAGTTGGTGGCATGTGAAACCCGCATGTGGAGCATTCGTTTGTGTGGGATGTTCTACCAGGTTCATTCCTAGATAATGCACTCAAAGGGCACTAAGCATAGAGTGTGAAAACTGAGTTTCCTTGAGAGCTGCTTTGAAGCCTGATGGTGTGTGAAGTTAGTGAGCCAAATGGAGTTGTTCTCCCACAAGAACCACTCGGCTGATTCTTCTTCAATATGCCCTTCACCAACATGCAGTGTTTCCTTGATTAAATTAGCTCTCACACCAATATTTGCGTCTAGAGCCTTTGCATTGAGGGCTATCTGAAAACGGCTGTGGCGCTGAAGTTGCCTGTGAATGTGGAGTTGGTGGCATGTGAAACCCGCATGTGGAGCATTCGTTTGTGTGAGATGCTCACCAAGCTTCATTTCATTCCTAGGCACTCAAAGTGCACTAAGCATAGAGTGTGAAAACTGAGTTTCCTTGAGAGCTGCTTGGAAGCCTGATGGTGTGTGAAGTTAGTGAGCCAAATGGAGCTGTTCTCCCACAAGAATCACTTGGCTAATTCTTTTTCAATATGCCCTTCACCAACATGCAGTGTTTCCTTGATTGAATTAGCTCCCAAACCAATATTTGCATCTAGAGCCTTTACATTGAGAGCTATCTGAAAATGGCTGTGGCGCTGAAGTTGCCTGTGAATGTGGAGTTGGTGGCATGTGAAACCACATGTGGAGCATTCGTTTGTGTGGGATGTTCTACCAGGTTCATTCCTAGATAATGCACTCAAAGTGCACTAAGCATAGAGTGTGAAAACTGAGTTTCCTTGAGAGCTGCTTGGAAGCCTGATGGTGTGTGAAGTTAGTGAGCCAAATGGAGTTGTTCTCCCACAAGAACCACTCGGCTGATCCTTCTTCAATATGCCCTTCACCAACATGCAGTGTTTCCTTGATTGAATTAGCTCTCACACCAATATTTGCGTCTAGAGCCTTTGCATTGAGGGCTATCTGAAAACGGCTGTGGCGCTGAAGCTGCCTGTGAATGTGGAGTTGGTGGCATGTGAAACCCACATGTGGAGCATTCGTTTGTGTGGGATGCTCTACCAGGTTCATTCCTAGATAATGCACTCAAAGGGCACTAAGCACAGAGTGTGAAAACTGAGTTTCCTTGAGAACTGCTTGGAAGCCTGATGGTGTGTGAAGTTAGTGAGCCAAATGGAGTTGTTCTCCCACAAGAACCACTCGGCTGATCCTTCTTCAATATGCCCTTCAGCAACATGCAGTGTTTCCTTGATTGAATTAGCTCTCACACCAATATTTGCGTCTAGAGCCTTTGCATTGAGGGCTATCTGAAAACGGCTGTGGCGCAGAAGTTGCGTGAGAATGTGGAGTTGGTGGCATGTGAAACCCGCATGTGGAGCATTCGTTTGTGTGGGATGCTCACCAAGCTTCATTTCAGTCCTAGGCACTCAAAGGGCACTAAGCATAGAGTGTGAAAACTGAGTTTCCTTGAGAGCTGCTTGGAAGCCTGATGGTGTGTGAAGTTAGTGAGCCAAATGGAGTTGTTCTCCCACAAGAACCACTCGGCTGATCCTTCTTCAATATGCCCTTCACCAACATGCAGTGTTTCCTTGATTGAATTAGCTCTCACACCAATATTTGCGTCTAGAGCCTTTGCATTGAGGGCTATCTGAAAACGGCTGTGGCGCTGAAGTTGCCTGTGAATGTGGAGTTGGTGGCATGTGAAACCCACATGTGGAGCATTCGTTTGTGTGGGATGCTCTACCAGGTTCATTCCTAGATAATGCACTCAAAGGGCACTAAGCATAGAGTGTGAAAACTGAGTTTCCTTGAGAGCTGCTTGGAAGCCTGATGGTGTGTGAAGTTAGTGAGCCAAATGGAGTTGTTCTCCCACAAGAACCACTCGGCTGATCCTTCTTCAATATGCCCTTCACCAACATGCAGTGTTTCCTTGATTGAATTAGCTCTCACACCAATATTTGCGTCTAGAGACTTTGCATTGAGGGCTATCTGAAAACGGCTGTGGCGCTGAAGTTGCCTGTGAATGTGGAGTTGGTGGCATTTGAAACCCACATGTGGAGCATTCGTTTGTGTGGGATGCTCACCAAGCTTCATTTCAGTCCTAGGCACTCAAAGGGCACTAAGCATAGAGTGTGAAAACTGAGTTTCCTTGAGAGCTGCTTGGAAGCCTGATGGTGTGTGAAGTTAGTGAGCCAAATGGAGTTGTTCTCCCACAAGAACCACTCGGCTGATCCTTCTTCAATATGCCCTTCACCAACATGCAGTGTTTCCTTGATTGAATTAGCTCTCACACCAATATTTGCGTCTAGAGCCTTTGCATTGAGGGCCATCTGAAAACGGCTGTGGCGCAGAAGTTGCCTGTGAATGTGGAGTTGGTGGCATGTAAACCCACATGTGGAGCATTCGTTTGTGTGGGATGCTCACCAAACTTCATTCCTAGATAATGCACTCAAAGGGCACTAAGCATAGAGTGTGAAAACTGAGTTTCCTTGAGAGCTGCTTGGAAGCCTGATGGTGTGTGAAGTTAGTGAGCCAAATGGAGTTGTTCTCCCACAAGAACCACTCGGCTGATCCTTCTTCAATATGCCCTTCACCAACATGCAGTGTTTCCTTGATTGAATTAGCTCTCACACCAATATTTGCGTCTAGAGCCTTTGCATTGAGGGCTATCTGAAAACGGCTGTGGCGCTGAAGTTGCCTGTGAATGTGGAGTTGGTGGCATTTGAAACCCACATGTGGAGCATTCGTTTGTGTGGGATGCTCACCAAGCTTCATTTCAGTCCTAGGCACTCAAAGGGCACTAAGCATAGAGTGTGAAAACTGAGTTTCCTTGAGAGCTGCTTGTAAGCCTGATGGTGTGTGAAGTTAGTGAGCCAAATGGAGTTGTTCTCCCACAAGAACCACTCGGCTGATCCTTCTTCAATATGCCCTTCACCAACATGCAGTGTTTCCTTGATTGAATTAGCTCTCACACCAATATTTGCGTCTAGAGCCTTTGCATTGAGGGCCATCTGAAAACGGCTGTGGCGCTGAAGTTGCCTGTGAATGTGGAGTTGGTGGCATGTGAAACCCACATGTGGAGCATTCGTTTGTGTGGGATGCTCACCAAACTTCATTCCTAGATAATGCACTCAAAGGGCACTAAGCATAGAGTGTGAAAACTGAGTTTCCTTGAGAGCTGCTTGGAAGCCTGATGGTGTGTGAAGTTAGTGAGCCAAATGGAGTTGTTCTCCCACAAGAACCACTCGGCTGATCCTTCTTCAATATGCCCTTCACCAACATGCAGTGTTTCCTTGATTGATTTAGCTCTCACACCAATATTTGCGTCTAGAGCCTTTGCATTGAGGGTTATCTGAAAACGGCTGTGGCGCTGAAGTTGCCTGTGAATGTGGAGTTGGTGGCATGTGAAACCCGCATGTGGAGAATTCGTTTGTGTGGGATGCTCTACCAGGTTCATTCCTAGATAATGCACTCAAAGGGCACTAAGCATAGAGTGTGAAAACTGAGTTTCCTTGAGAGCTGCTTGGAAGCCTGATGGTGTGTGAAGTTAGTGAGCCAAATGGAGTTGTTCTCCCACAAGAACCACTCGGCTGATCCTTCTTCAATATGCCCTTCACCAACATGCAGTGTTTCCTTGATTGAATTAGCTCTCACACTAATATTTGCGTCTAGAGACTTTGCATTGAGGGCTATCTGAAAACGGCTGTGGCGCTGAAGTTGCCTGAGAATGTGGAGTTGGTGGCATGTGAAACCCGCATGTGGAGCATTCGTTTGTGTGGGATGCTCACCAAGGTTCATTTCAGTCCTAGGAACTCATAGGGCACTAAGCATAGAGTGTGAAAACTGAGTTTCCTTGAGAGCTGCTTGGAAGCCTGATGGTGTGTGAAGTTAGTGAGCCAAATGGAGTTGTTCTCCCACAAGAACCACTAGGCTGATCCTTCTTCAATATGCCCTTCACCAACATGAAGTGTTTCCTTGATTGAATTGGCTCTCACACCAATATTTGCATCTAGAGCCTTTGTATTGAGGGCTATCTGAAAACGGCTGTGGCGCTGAAGTTGCCTGTGAATGTGGAGTTGGTGGCATGTGAAACCCGCATGTGGAGCATCCGTTTGTGTGGGATGCAATACCAGGTTATTCCTAGATAATGCAGTGAAAGGGCACTAAGCATAGAGTGTGAAAACTGAGTTTCCTTGAGAGCTGCTTGGAAGCCTGATGGTGTGTGAAGTTAGTGAGCCAAATGGAGTTGTTCTCCCACAAGAACCACTCGGCTGATCCTTCTTCAATATGCCCTTCACCAACATGCAGTGTTTCCTTGATTGAATTAGCTCTCACACCAATATTTGCGTCTAGAGCCTTTGCATTGAGGGCTATGTGAAAACGGCTGTGGCGCTGAAGTTGCCTGTGAATGTGGAGTTGGTGGTATGTGAAACCCGCATGTGGAGCATTCGTTTGTGTGGGATGCTCTACCAGGTTCGTTCCTAGATAATGCAGTGAAAGGGCACTAAGCATAGAGTGTGAAAACTGAGTTTCCTTGAGAGCTGCTTGGAAGCCTGATGGTGTGTGAAGTTAGTGAGCCAAATGGAGTTGTTCTCCCACAAGAACCACTCGGCTGATCCTTCTTCAATATGCCCTTCAGCAACATGCAGTGTTTCCTTGATTGAATTAGCTCTCACACCAATATTTGCGTCTAGAGCCTTTGCATTGAGGGCTATCTGAAAATGGCTGTGGCGCAGAAGTTGGCGGAGAATGTGGAGTTGGTGGCATGTGAAACCCGCATGTGGAGCATTCGTTTGTGTGGGATGCTCACCAAGCTTCATTTCAGTCCTAGGCACTCAAAGGGCACTAAGCATAGAGTGTGAAAACTGAGTTTCCTTGAGAGCTGCTTGGAAGCCTGATGGTGTGTGAAGTTAGTGAGCCAAATGGAGTTGTTCTCCCACAAGAACCACTCGGCTGATCCTTCTTCAATATGCCCTTCACCAACATGCAGTGTTTCCTTGATTGAATTAGCTCTCATCCGAATATTTGCGTCTAGAGCCTTTGCATTGAGGGCTATCTGAAAACGGCTGTGGCGCTGAAGTTGCCTGAGAATGTGGAGTTGGTGGCATGTGAAACCCGCATGTGGAGCATTCGTTTGTGTGGGATGCTCACCAAGGTTCATTTCAGTCCTAGGAACTCATAGGGCACTAAGCATAGAGTGTGAAAACTGAGTTTCCTTGAGAGCTGCATGGAAGACTGATGGTGTGTGAAGCTAGTGAGCCAAATGGAGTTGTTCTCCCACAAGAACCACTCGGCTGATCCTTCTTCAATATGCCCTTCAGCAACATGCAGTGTTTCCTTGATTGAATTAGCTCTCACACCAATATTTGCGTCTAGAGCCTTTGCATTGAGGGCTATCTGAAAACGGCTGTGAGCTGAAGTTACCTGAGAATGTGGAGTTGGTCGTATGTGAAACCCGCATGTGGAGCATTCATTTGTGTGGGATGCTCTACCAGGTTCATTGCTAGATAATGCAGTGAAAGGGCACTAAGCATAGAGTGTGAAAACTGAGTTTCCTTGAGAGCTGCTTGGAAGCCTGATGGTGTGTCAAGTTAGTGAGCCAAATGGAGTTGTTCTCCCACAAGAACCACTCGGCTGATCCTTCTTCAATATGCCCTTCAGCAACATGCAGTGTTTCCTTGATTGAATTAGCTCTCACACCAATATTTGCGTCTAGAGCCTTTGAATTGAGGGCTATCTGAAAACGGCTGTGGCGCTGAAGTTGCCTGTGAATGTGGAGTTGGTGGCATGTGAAACCCGCATGTGGAGCATTCGTTTGTGTGGGATGCTCTACCAGGTTCATTCCTAGATAATGCACGCAAAGGGTACTAAGCATAGAGTGTGAAAACTGAGTTTCCTTGAGAGCTGCTTGGAAGCCTGATGGTGTGTGAAGTTAGTGAGCCAAATGGAGTTGTTCTCCCACAAGAACCACTCGGCTGATCCTTCTTCAATATGCCCTTCACCAACATGCAGTGTTTCCTTGAATGAATTAGCTCTCACTCCAATATTTACGTCTAGAGCCTTTGCATTGAGGGCTATCTGAAAACGGCTGTGGCGCAGAAGTTGCGTGAGAATGTGGAGTTGGTGGCATGTGAAACCCGCATGTGGAGCATACTTTTGTGTGGGATGCTCACCAAGCTTCATTTTATTCCTAGGCACACAAAGGGCCCTAAGTATAGAGTGTGAAAACTGAGTTTCCTTGAGAGCTGCTTGGAAGCCTGATGGTGTGTGAAGTTAGTGAGCCAAATGGAGTTGTTCTCCCACAAGAACCACTCGGCTGATCCTTCTTCAATATGCCCTTCACCAACATGCAGTGTTTCCTTGATTGAATTAGCTCTCACACGAATATTTGCGTCTAGAGCCTTTGCATTGAGGGCTATCTGAAAACGGCTGTGGCGCTGAAGTTGCCTGAGAATGTGGAGTTGGTGGCATGTGAAACCCGCATGTGGAGCATTCGTTTGTGTGGGATGCTCACCAAGGTTCATTTCAGTCCTAGGAACTCATAGGGCACTAAGCATAGAGTGTGAAAACTGAGTTTCCTTGAGAGCTGCATGGAAGACTGATGGTGTGTGAAGCTAGTGAGCCAAATGGAGTTGTTCTCCCACAAGAACCACTCGGCTGATCCTTCTTCAATATGCCCTTCAGCAACATGCAGTGTTTCCTTGATTGAATTAGCTCTCACACCAATATTTGCGTCTAGAGCCTTTGCATTGAGGGCTATCTGAAAACGGCTGTGAGCTGAAGTTACCTGAGAATGTGGAGTTGGTCGTATGTGAAACCCGCATGTGGAGCATTCATTTGTGTGGGATGCTCTACCAGGTTCATTGCTAGATAATGCAGTGAAAGGGCACTAAGCATAGAGTATGAAAACTGAGTTTCCTTGAGAGCTGCTTGGAAGCCTGATGGTGTGTGAAGTTAGTGAGCCAAATGGAGTTGTTCTCCCACAAGAACCACTCGGCTGATCCTTCTTCAATATGCCCTTCACCAACATGCAGTGTTTCCTTGATTGAATTAGCTCTCACACCAATATTTGCGTCTAGAGCCTTTGCATTGGGGGCTAGCTGAAAACGGCTGTGGCGCTGAAGTTGCCTGTGAATGTGGAGTTGGTGGCATGTGAAACCCTCATGTGGAGCATTCGTTTGTGTGAGATGCTCACCAAGCTTCATTTCAGTCCTAGGCACTCAAAGGGCACTAAGCATAAAGTGTGAAAACTGAGTTTCCTTGAGAGCTGCTTGGAAGCCTGATGGTGTGTGAAGTTAGTGAGCCAAATGGAGTTGTTCTCCCACAAGAACCACTCGGCTGATCCTTCTTCAATATGCCCTTCACCAACATGCAGTGTTTCCTTGATTGAATTAGCTCTCACACCAATATTTGCGTCTAGAGCCTTTGCATTGAGGGCTATCTGAAAACGGCTGTGGCGCTGAAGTTGCCTGTGAATGTGGAGTTGGTGGCATGTGAAACCTGCATGTGGAATATTCGTTTGTGTGGGATGCTCACCAAGGTTCATTTCAGTCCTAGGAACTCATAGGTAACTAAGCATAGAGTGTGAAAACTGAGTTTCCTTGAGAGCTGCTTGGAAGCCTGATGGTGTGTGAAGTTAGTGAGCCAAATGGAGTTGTTCTCCCACAAGAACCACTCGGCTGATCCTTCTTCAATATGCCCTTCACCAACATGCAGTGTTTCCTTGATTGAATTAGCTCTCACACCAATATTTGCGTCTAGAGCCTTTGCATTGAGGGCTATCTGAAAACGGCTGTGGCGCTGAAGTTGCCTGAGAATGTGGAGTTGGTGGTATGTGAAACCCGCATGTGGAGCATTCGTTTCTGTGAGATGCTCTACCAGGTTCGTTCCTAGATAATGCAGTGAAAGGGCACTAAGCATAGAGTGTGAAAACTGAGTTTCCTTGAGAGCTGCTTGGAAGCCTGATGGTGTGTGAAGTTAGTGAGCCAAATGGAGTTGTTCTCCCACAAGAAACACTCGGCTGATCCTTCTTCAATATGCCCTTCACCAACATGCAGTGTTTCCTTGATTGAATTAGCTCTCACACCAATATTTGCGTCTAGAGCCTTTGCATTGAGGGCTATCTGAAAACGGCTGTGGCGCTGAAGTTGCCTGTGAATGTGGAGTTGGTGGCATGTGAAACCCGCATGTGGAGCATTCGTTTGTGTGGGATGCTCTACCAGGTTCATTCCTAGATAATGCACTCAAAGGGCACTAAGCATAGAGTGTGAAAACTGAGTTTCCTTGAGAGCTGCTTGGAAGCCTGATGGTGTGTGAAGTTAGTGAGCCAAATGGAGTTGTTCTCCCACAAGAACCACTCGGCTGATCCTTCTTCAATATGCCCTTCACCAACATGCAGTGTTTCCTTGATTGAATTAGCTCTCACACGAATATTTGCGTCTAGAGCCTTTGCATTGAGGGCTATCTGAAAACGGCTGTGGCGCTGAAGTTGCCTGAGAATGTGGAGTTGGTGGCATGTGAAACCCGCATGTGGAGCATTCGTTTGTGTGGGATGCTCACCAAGGTTCATTTCAGTCCTAGGAACTCATAGGGCACTAAGCATAGAGTGTGAAAACTGAGTTTCCTTGAGAGCTGCATGGAAGCCTGATGGTGTGTGAAGCTAGTGAGCCAAATGGAGTTGTTCTCCCACAAGAACCACTCGGCTGATCCTTCTTCAATATGCCCTTCAGCAACATGCAGTGTTTCCTTGATTGAATTAGCTCTCACACCAATATTTGTGTCTACAGCCTTTGCATTGAGGGCTATCTGAAAACGGCTGTGGCGCTGAAGTTACCTGAGAATGTGGAGTTGGTCGTATGTGAAACCCGCATGTGGAGCATTCATTTGTGTGGGATGCTCTACCAGGTTCATTGCTAGATAATGCAGTGAAAGGGCACTAAGCATAGAGTGTGAAAACTGAGTTTCCTTGTGAGCTGCTTGGAAGCCTGATGGTGTGTGAAGTTAGTGAGCCAAATGGAGTTGTTCTCCCACAAGACCCACTCGGCTGATCCTTCTTCAATATGCCCTTCAGCAACATGCAGTGTTTCCTTGATTGAATTAGCTCTCACACCAATATTTGCGTCTAGAGCCTTTGCATTGAGGGCTATCTGAAAATGGCTGTGGCGCTGAAGTTGCCTGTGAATGTGGAGTTGGTGCCATGTGAAACCCGCATGTGGAGCATTCGTTATTGTGGGATGCTCACCAAGCTTCATTTCAGTCCTAGGCACTCAAAGGGCACTAAGCATAGAGTGTGAAAACTGAGTTTCCTTGAGAGCTGCTTGGAAGCCTGATGGTGTGTGAAGTTAGTGAGCCAAATGGAGTTGTTCTCTCACAAGAACCACTCGGCTGATCCTTCTTCACTATGCCCTTCACCAACATGCAGTGTTTCCTTGATTGAATTAGCTCTCACACCAATATTTGCGTCTAGAGCCTTTGCATTGAGGGCTATCTGAAAACGGCTGTGGCGCTGAAGTTGGCTGTGAATGTGGAGGTAGTGGCATGTGAAACCCGCATGTGGAGCATTCATTTATGTGGGATGCTCACCAAGCTTCATTTCAGTCCTAGGCACTCAAAGGGCACTAAGCATAGAGTGTGAAAACTGAGGTTCCTTGAGAGCTGCTTGGAAGCCTGATGGTGTGTGAAGTTAGTGAGCCAAATGGAGTTGTTCTCCCACAAGAACCACTCGGCTGATCCTTCTTCAATATGCCCTTCACCAACATGCAGTGTTTGCTTGATTGAATTAGCTCTCACACCAATATTTACGTCTAGAGCCTTTGCATTGAGGGCTATCTGAAAACGGCTGTGGCGCTGAAGTTGCCTGTGAATGTGGAGGTGGTGGCATGTGAAACCCGCATGTGGAGCATTCGTTTGTGTGGGATGCTCACCAAGCTTCATTTAATTCCTAGGCATTCAAAAGGCACTAAGCATAGAGTGTGAAAACTGAGTTTCCTTGAGAGCTGCTTGGAAGCCTGATGGTGTGTGAAGTTAGTGAACCAAATGGAGTTGTTCTCCCACAAGAACCACTCGGCTGATCCTTCTTCAATATGCCCTTCACCAACATGCAGTGTTTAATTGATTGAATTAGCTCTCACACCAATATTTGCGTCTAGAGCCTTTGCATTGAGGGCTATCTGAAAACGGCTGTGGTGCTGAAGTTGCCTGAGAATGTGGAGTTGGTGGCATGTGAGACCCACATGTGGAGCATTCGTTTATGTGGGATGCTCTGCCAGGTTCATTCCTAGATAATGCAGTGAAAGGGCACTAAGCATAGAGTGTGAAAACTGAGTTTCCTTGAGAGCTGCTTGGAAGCCTGATGGTGTGTGAAGTTAGTGAGCCAAATGGAGTTGTTCTCCCACAAGAACCACTCGGCTGATCCTTCTTCAATATGCCCTTCACCAACATGCAGTGTTTCCTTGATTGAATTAGCTCTCACACCAATATTTGCGTCTAGAGCCTTTGCATTGACGGCTATCTGAAAACGTCTGTGGCGCTGAAGTTGCCTGTGAATGTGGAGTTGGTGGCATGTGAAACCCGCATGTGGAGCATTCGTTTGTGTGGGATGCTCTACCAGGTTCATTCCTAGATAATGCACTCAAAGGGCACTAAGCATAGAGTGTGAAAACTGAGTTTCCTTGAGAGCTGCTTGGAAGCCTGATATTGTGTGAAGTTAGTGAGCCAAATGGAGTTGTTCTCCCACAAGATCCACTTGGCTGATCGTTCATCAATATGCCCTTCACGAACATGCAGTGTTTCCTTGATTGAATTAGCTCTCACACCAATATTTGCGTCTAGAGCCTTTGCATTGAGAGCTATCTGAAAACGGCTGTGGCGCTGAAGTTGCCTGTGAATGTGGAGTTGGTGGCATGTGAAACCTGCATGTGGAGCATTCGTTTGTGTGGGATGCTCACCAAGGTTCATTTGAGTCCTAGGAACTCATAGGTAACTAAGCATAGAGTGTGAAAACTGAGTTTCCTTGAGAGCTGCTTGGAAGCCTGATGGTGTGTGAAGTTAGTGAGCCAAATGGAGTTGTTCTCCCACAAGAACCACTCGGCTGATCCTTCTTCAATATGCCCTTCAGCAACATGCAGTGTTTCCTTGATTGAATTAGCTCTCACACCAATATTTGCATCTAGAGCCTTTGCATTGAGGGCTATCTGAAAACGGCTGTGGCGCTGAAGTTGCCTGAGAATGTGGAGTTGGTGGTATGTGAAACCCGCATGTGGAGCATTCGTTTCTGTGGGATGCTCTACCAGGTTCGTTCCTAGATAATGCAGTGAAAGGGCACTAAGCATAGAGTGTGAAAACTGAGTTTCCTTGAGAGCTGCTTGGAAGCCTGATGGTGTGTGAAGTTAGTGAGCCAAATGGAGTTGTTCTCCCACAAGAACCACTCGGCTGATCCTTCTTCAATATGCCCTTCACCAACATGCAGTGTTTCCTTGATTGAACTAGCTCTCACACCAATATTTGCGTCTAGAGCCTTTGCATTGAGGGCTATCTGAAAACGGCTGTGGCCCTGAAGTTGCCTGAAAATGTGGAGTTGGTGGTATGTGAAACCCGCATGTGGAGGCATTCGTTTCTGTGGGATGCTCTACCAGGTTCGTTCCTAGATAATGCACTCAAAGGGCACTAAGCATAGAGTGTGAAAACTGAGTTTCCTTGAGAGCTGCTTGAAGCCTGATGGTGTGTGAAGTTAGTGAGCCAAATGGAGTTGTTCTCCCACAAGAACCACTCGGCTGATCCTTCTTCAATATGCCCTTCAGCAACATGCAGTGTTTCCTTGATTGAATTAGCTCTCACACCCAATACTTGCGTCTAGATCCTTTGCATTGATGGCTATGTGAAAATGGCTGTGGCGCAGAAGTTGGCTGAGAATGTGGAGTTGGTGCATGTGAAACCCGCATGTGGAGCATTCGTTTGTGTGGGATGCTCACCAAGCTTCATTTAATTAGTAGGCACTCAAAGGGCACTAAGCATAGAGTGTGATAACTGAGTTTCCTTGAGAGCTGCTTGGAAGCCTGATGGTGTGTGAAGTTAGTGAGCCAAATGGAGTTGTTCTCACACAAGAACCTCTCGGCTGATCCTTCTTCAATATGCCCTTCACCAACATGCAGTGTTTCCTTGATTGAATTATCTCTCACACCAATATTTGCGTCTTGAGCCTTTGCATTGAGGGCTATCTGAAAACGGCTGTGGCGCTGAAGTTGCCTGAAAATGTGGAGTTGGTGGTATGTGAAACCCGCATGTGGAGCATTCGTTTCTGTGGGATGCTCTACCAGGTTCGTTCCTAGATAATGCACTCAAAGGGCACTAAGCATAGAGTGTGAAAACTGAGTTTCCTTGAGAGCTGCTTGGAAGCCTGATGGTGTGTGAAGTTAGTGAGCCAAATGGAGTTGTTATCTCACAAGAACCACTCGGCTGATCCTTCTTCAATATGCCCTTCAGCAACATGCAGTGTTTCCTTGATTGAATTAGCTCTCACACCAATACTTGCGTCTAGATCCTTTGCATTGAGGGCTATCTGAAAATGGCTGTGGCGCAGAAGTTGGCTGAGAATGTGGAGTTGGTGGCATGTGAAACCCGCATGTGGAGCATTCGTTTGTGTGGGATGCTCACCAAGCTTCATTTAATTAGTAGGCACTCAAAGGGCACTAAGCATAGAGTGTGAAAACTGAGTTTCTTGAGAGCTGCTTGGAAGCCTGATGGTGTGTGAAGTTAGGGAGCCAAACGGAGTTGTTCTCCCACAAGAACCACTTGGCTGATCCTTCTTCAATATGCCCTTCACCAACATGCAATGTTTCCTAAATAGAATTAGCTCTCACACCAATATTTGTGTCTAGAGCCTTTGCATTGAGGCTATCGGAAAACGGCTGTGGCGCTGAAGTTGCCTGTGATGTGGAGTTGGTGGCATGTGAAACCCGCATGTGGAGCATTCGTTTGTGTGGGATGCTCTACCAGGATCATTACTAGATAATGAACTCAAAGGGCACTAAGCATAGAGTGTGAAAACTGAGTTTCCTTGAGAGCTGCTTGGAAGCCTGATGTGTGTGAAGTTAGTGAGCCAAATGGAGTTGTTCTCCACAAGAACCACTCGGCTAATCCTTCTTCAATATGCCCTTCACCAACATGCAGTGTTTCCTTGATTGAATTAGCTCTCACACCAATATTTGCGTCTAGAGCCTTTGCATTGAGGGCTATCTGAAAATGACTGTGGCGCTGAAGTTGCCTGTGAATGTGGAGTTGGTGGCATGTGAAACCCGCATGTGGAGCATTCGTTTGTGTGGGATGCTCACCAAGCTTCATTTCAGTCCTAGGCACTCAAAGGGCACTAAGCATAAAGTGTGAAAACTGAGTTTCCTTGAGAGCTGCTTGGAAGCCTGATGGTGTGTGAAGTTAGTGAGGCCAAATGGAGTTGTTCTCCCACAAGAACCACTCGGCTGATCCTTCTTCAATATGCCCTTCAGCAACATGCAGTGTTTTCCTTGATTGAATTAGCTCTCACACCAATATTTGCGTCTAGAGCCTTTGCATTGAGGGCTATCTGAAAATGGCTGTGACGCTGAAGTTGCCTGTGAATGTGGAGTTGGTGGCATGTGAAACCCGCATGTGGAGCATTCGTTTGTGTGGGATGCTCTACCAGGTTCATTCCTAGATAATGCAGTGAAAGGGCACTAAGCATAGAGTGTGAAAACTGAGTTTCCTTGAGAGCTGCTTGGAAGCCTGATGGTGTGTGAAGTTAGTGAGCCAAATGGAGTTGTTCTCCCACAAGAACACTCGGCTGATCCTTCTTCAATATGCCCTTCAGCAATATGCAGTGTTTCCTTGATTGAATTAGCTCTCACACCAATATTTGCGTCTAGAGCCTTTGCATTGAGGGCTATCTGAAAACGGCTGTGGCGCTGAAGTTGCCTGTGAATGTGGAGTTGTTGGCATGTGAAACCCTCATGTGGAGCATTCGTTTGTGTGGGATGCTCACCAAGCTTCATTTCAGTCCTAGGCACTCAAAGGGCACTAAGCATAAAGTGTGAAAACTGAGTTTCCTTGAGAGCTGCTTGGAAGCCTGATGGTGTGTGAAGTTAGTGAGCCAAATGGAGTTGTTCTCCCACAAGAACCACTCGGCTGATCCTTCTTCAATATGCCCTTCAGCAACATGCAGTGTTTCCTTGATTGAATTAGCTCTCACACCATACTTGCGTCTAGATCCTTTGCATTGAGGGCTATGTGAAAATGGCTGTGGCGCAGAAGTTGGCTGAGAATGTGAGTTGGTGGCATGTGAAACCCGCATGTGGAGCATTCGTTTGTGTGGGATGCTCACCAAGCTTCATTTAATTAGTAGGCACTCAAAGGGCACTAAGCATAGAGTGTGAAAACTGAGTTTCCTTGAGAGCTGCTTGGAAGCCTGATGGTGTGTGAAGTTAGGGAGCCAAACGGAGTTGTTCTCCCACAAGAACCACTTGGCTGATCCTTCTTCAATATGCCCTTCAGCAACATGCAATGTTTCCTTGATTGAATTAGCTCTCACACCAATATTTGCGTCTAGAGCCTTTGCATTGAGGGCTATCGGAAAACGCTGTGGCGCTGAAGTTGCCTGTGAATGTGGAGTTGGTGGCATGTGAAACCCGCATGTGGAGCATTCGTTTGTGTGGGATGCTCTACCAGGTTCATTACTAGATAATGAACTCAAAGGGCACTAAGCATAGAGTGTGAAAACTGAGTTTCCTTGAGAGCTGCTTGGAAGCCTGATGGTGTGTGAAGTTAGTGAGCCAAATGGAGTTGTTCTCCCACAAGAACCACACGGCTAATCCTTCTTCAATATGCCCTTCACCAACATGCAGTGTTTCCTTGATTGAATTAGCTCTCACACCAATATTTGCGTCTAGAGCCTTTGCATTGAGGGCTATCTGAAAATGGCTGTGGCGCAGAAGTTGGCTGTGAATGTGGAGTTGGTGGCATGTGAAACCCGCATGTGGAGCATTCGTTTGTGTGGGATGCTCTACCACGTACATTCCTAGATAATGCACTCAAAGGGCACTAAGCATAGAGTGTGAAAACTGAGTTTCTTTGAGAGCTGCTTGGAAGCCTGATGGTGTGAGAAGTTAGTGAGCCAAACGGAGTTGTTCTCCCACAAGAACCACTTGGCTGATCCTTCTTCAATATGCCCTTCACCAACATGCAGTGTTTCCTTGATTGAATTAGCTCTCACACCAATATTTGCGTCTAGAGCTTTGCATTGAGGGCTATCTGAAAATGGCTGTGACGCTGAAGTTGCCTGTGAATGTGGAGTTGGTGGCATGTGAAACCCGCATGTGGAGCATTCGTTTGTGTGGGATGCTCTACCTGGTTCATTCCTAGATAATGCAGTGAAAGGGCACTAAGCATAGAGTGTGAAAACTGAGTTTCCTTGATAGCTGCTTGGAAGCCTGATGGTGTGTGAAGTTAGTGAGCCAAATGGAGTTGTTCTCCCACAAGAACCACTCGGCTGATCCTTCTTCAATATGCCCTTCACCAACATGCAGTGTTTCCTTGATTGAATTAGCTCTCACACTAATATTTGCGTCTAGAGCCTTTGCATTGAGGGCTATCTGAAAACGGCTGTGGCGCAGAAGTTGCCTGTGAATGTGGAGTTGGTGGCATGTGAAACCCGCATGTGGAGCATTCGTTTGTGTGGGATGCTCACCAAGGTTCATTTCAGCCCTAGGAACTCATAGGGCTATAAGCATAGAGTGTGAAAACTGAGTTTCCTTGAGAGCTGCTTGGAAGCCTGATGGTGTGTGAAGTTAGTGAGCCAAATGGAGTTGTTCTCCCACAAGAACCACTCGGCTAATCCTTCTTCAATATGCCCTTCACCAACATGCAGTGTTTCCTTGATTGAATTAGCTCTCACACCAATATTTGCGTCTAGAGCCTTTGCATTGAGGGCTATCTGAAAATGGCTGTGGCGCTGAAGTTGCCTGAGAATGTGGAGTTGGTGGCATGTGAAACCCGCATGTGGAGCAATCGTTTGTGTGGGATGCTCACCAAGCTTCATTTCAGTCCTAGGCACTCAAAGGGCACTAAGCATAAAGTGTGAAAACTGAGTTTCCTTGAGAGCTGCTTGGAAGCCTGATGGTGTGTGAAGTTAGTGAGCCAAATGGAGTTGTTCTCCCCACAAGAACCACTCGGCTGATCCTTCTTCAATATGCCCTTCAGCAACATGCAGTGTTTCCTTGATTGAATTAGCTCTCACACCAATATTTGCGTCTAGAGCCTTTGCATTGAGGGCTATCTGAAAATGGCTGTGACGCTGAAGTTGCCTGTGAATGTGAGTTGGTGGCATGTGAAACCCGCATGTGGAGCATTCGTTTGTGTGGGATGCTCTACCAGGTTCATTCCTAGATAATGCAGTGAAAGGGCACTAAGCATAGAGTGTGAAACTGAGTTTCCTTGAGAGCTGCTTGGAAGCCTGATGGTGTGTGAAGTTAGTGAGCCAAATGGAGTTGTTCTCCCACAAGAACCACTCGGCTGATCCTTCTTCAATATGCCCTTCAGCAATATGCAGTGTTTCCTTGATTGAATTAGCTCTCACACCAATATTTGCGTCTAGAGCCTTTGCATTGAGGGCTATCTGAAAACGGCTGTGGCGCTGAAGTTGCCTGTGAATGTGGAGTTGTTGGCATGTGAAACCCTCATGTGAGCATTCGTTTGTGTGGGATGCTCACCAAGCTTCATTTCAGTCCTAGGCACTCAAAGGGCACTAAGCATAAAGTGTGAAAACTGAGTTTCCTTGAGAGCTGCTTGGAAGCCTGATGGTGTGTGAAGTTAGTGAGCCAAATGGAGTTGTTCTCCCACAAGAACCACTCGGCTGATCCTTCTTCAATATGCCCTTCAGCAACATGCAGTGTTTCCTTGATTGAATTAGCTCTCACACCAATACTTGCGTCTAGATCCTTTGCATTGAGGGCTATGTGAAAATGGCTGTGGCGCAGAGTTGGCTGAGAATGTGGAGTTGGTGGCATGTGAAACCCGCATGTGGAGCATTCGTTTGTGTGGGATGCTCACCAAGCTTCATTTAATTAGTAGGCACTCAAAGGGCACTAAGCATAGAGTGTGAAAACTGAGTTTCCTTGAGAGCTGCTTGGAAGCCTGATGGTGTGTGAAGTTAGGGAGCCAAACGGAGTTGTTCTCCCACAAGAACCACTTGGCTGATCCTTCTTCAATATGCCCTTCAGCAACATGCAATGTTTCCTTGATTGAATTAGCTCTCACACCAATATTTGCGTCTAGAGCCTTTGCATTGAGGGCTATCGGAAAACGGCTGTGGCGCTGAAGTTGCCTGTGAATGTGGAGTTGGTGGCATGTGAAACCCGCATGTGGAGCATTCGTTTGTGTGGGATGCTCTACCAGGTTCATTACTAGATAATGAACTCAAAGGGCACTAAGCATAGAGTGTGAAAACTATGGAGTTTCCTTGAGAGCTGCTTGGAAGCTGATGGTGTGTGAAGTTAGTGAGCCAAATGGAGTTGTTCTCCCACAAGAACCACACGGCTAATCCTTCTTCAATATGCCCTTCACCAACATGCAGTGTTTCCTTGATTGAATTAGCTCTCACACCAATATTTGCGTCTAGAGCCTTTGCATTGAGGGCTATCTGAAAATGGCTGTGGCGCAGAAGTTGGCTGTGAATGTGGAGTTGGTGGCATGTGAAACCCGCATGTGGAGCATTCGTTTGTGTGGGATGCTCTACCACGTACATTCCTAGATAATGCACTCAAAGGGCACTAAGCATAGAGTGTGAAAACTGAGTTTCTTTGAGAGCTGCTTGGAAGCCTGATTGTGTGAGAAGTTAGTGAGCCAAACGAGTTGTTCTCCCACAAGAACCACTTGGCTGATCCTTCTTCAATATGCCCTTCACCAACATGCAGTGTTTCCTTGATTGAATTAGCTCTCACACCAATATTTGCGTCTAGAGCCTTTGCATTGAGGGCTATCTGAAAATGGCTGTGACGCTGAAGTTGCCTGTGAATGTGGAGTTGGTGGCAATGTGAAACCCGCATGTGGAGCATTCGTTTGTGTGGGATGCTCTACCTGGTTCATTCCTAGATAATGCAGTGAAAGGGCACTAAGCATAGAGTGTGAAAACTGAGTTTCCTTGAGAGCTGCTTGGAAGCCTGATGGTGTGTGAAGTTAGTGAGCCAAATGGAGTTGTTCTCCCACAAGAACCACTCGGCTGATCCTTCTTCAATATGCCCTTCAGCAATATGCAGTGTTTCCTTGATTGAATTAGCTCTCACACCAATATTTGCGTCTAGAGCCTTTGCATTGAGGGCTATCTGAAAACGGCTGTGGCGCTGAAGTTGCCTGTGAATGTGGAGTTGTTGGCATGTGAAACCCTCATGTGGAGCATTCGTTTGTGTGGGATGCTCACCAAGCTTCATTTCAGTCCTAGGCACTCAAAGGGCACTAAGCATAAAGTGTGAAAACTGAGTTTCCTTGAGAGCTGCTTGGAAGCCTGATGGTGTGTCAAGTTAGTGAGCCAAATGGAGTTGTTCTCCCACAAGAACCACTCGGCTGATCCTTCTTCAATATGCCCTTCACCAACATGCAGTGTTTCCTTGATTGAATTAGCTCTCACACCAATATTTGCGTCTAGAGCCTTTGCATTGAGGGCTATCTGAAAACGGCTGTGGCGCTGAAGTTGCCTGTGAATGTGGAGTTGCTGGCATGTGAAACCCGCATGTGGAGCATTCGTTTGTGTGGGATGCTCTACCTGGTTCATTCCTAGATAATGCACTCAAAGGGCACTAAGCATAGAGTGTGAAAACTGAGTTTCCTTGAGAGCTGCTTGGAAGCCTGATGGTGTGTGAAGTTAGTGAGCCAAATGGAGTTGTTCTCCCACAAGAACCACTCGGCTGATCCTTCTTCAATATGCCCTTCACCAACATGCAGTGTTTCCTTGATTGAATTAGCTCTCACACCAATATTTGCGTCTAGAGCCTTTGCATTGAGGGCTATCTGAAAACGGCTGTGGCGCTGAATTTGCCTGAGAATGTGGAGTTGGTGGCATGTGAAACCCGCATGTGGAGCATTCATTTGTGTGGGATGCTCTACCAGGTTCGTTCCTAGATAATGCACTCAAAGGGCACTAAGCATAGTGTGAAAACTGAGTTTCCTTGAGAGCTGCTTGGAAGCCTGATGGTGTGTGAAGTTAGTGAGCCAAATGGAGTTGTTCTCCCACAAGAACCACTCGACTGATCGTTCTTCAATATGTCCTTCACCAACATGCAGTGTTTCCTTGATTGAATTAGCTCTCACACCAATATTTGCGTCTAGAGCCTTTGCATTGAGGGCTATCTAAAAACGGCTGTGGCGCTGAAGTTGCCTGTGAATGTGGAGTTGGTGGCATGTGAAACCCGCATGTGGAGCATTCGTTTGTGTGAGATGCTCTACCTGGTTCATTGCTAGATAATGCACTCAAAGGGCACTAAGCATAGAGTGTGTAAACTGAGTTTCCTTGAGAGCTGCTTGGAAGCCTGATGGTGTGTGAAGTTAGTGAGCCAAATGGAGTTGTACTCCCACAAGAACCACTCGGCTGATCCTTCTTCAATATGCCCTTCAGCAACATGCAGTGTTTCCTTGATTGAATTAGCTCTCACACCAATATTTGCGTCTAGAGCCTTTGCATTGAGGGCTATCTGAAAACGGCTGTGGCGCTGAAGTTGCCTGTGAATGTGGAGTTGGTGGCATGTGAAACCCGCATGTGGAGCATTCGTTTGTGTTGGATGCTCTACCTGGTTCATTCCTAGATAATGCAGTGAAAGGGCACTAAGCATAGAGTGTGAAAACTGAGTTTCCTTGAGAGCTGCTTGGAAGCCTGATGGTGTGTGAAGTTAGTGAGCCAAATGGAGTTGTTCTCCCACAAGAACCACTCGGCTGATCCTTCTTCAATATGCCCTTCAGCAATATGCAGTGTTTCCTTGATTGAATTAGCTCTCACACCAATATTTGCGTCTAGAGCCTTTGCATTGGGGGCTATCTGAAAACGGCTGTGGCGCTGAAGTTGCCTGTGAATGTGGAGTTGGTGGCATGTGAAACCCTCATGTGGAGCATTCGTTTGTGTGGGATGCTCACCAAGCTTCATTTCAGTCCTAGGCACTCAAAGGGCACTAAGCATAAAGTGTGAAAACTGAGTTTCCTTGAGAGCTGCTTGGAAGCCTGATGGTGTGTGAAGTTAGTGAGCCAAATGGAGTTGTTCTCCCACAAGAACCACTCGGGTGATCCTTCTTCAATATGCCCTTCACCAACATGCAGTGTTTCCTTGATTGAATTAGCTCTCAAACCAATATTTGCGTCTAGAGCCTTTGCATTGAGGGCTATCTGAAAACGGCTGTGGCGCTGAAGTTGCCTGTGAATGTGGAGTTGGTGGCATGTGAAACCCGCATGTGGAGCATTCGTTTGTGTGGGATGCTCTACCTGGTTCATTCCTAGATAATGCACTCAAAGGGCACTAAGCATAGAGTGTGAAAACTGAGTTTCCTTGAGAGCTGCTTGGAAGCCTGATGGTGTGTGAAGTTAGTGAGCCAAATGGAGTTGTTCTCCCACAAGAACCACTCGGCTGATCCTTCTTCAATATGCCCTTCAGCAACATGCAGTGTTTCCTTGATTGAATTAGCTCTCACACCAATATTTGCGTCTAGAGCCTTTGCATTGAGGGCTATCTGAAAACGGCTGTGGCGCTGAAGTTGCCTGTGAATGTGGAGTTGGTGGCATGTGAAACCCGCATGTGGAGCATTCGTTTGTGTGAGATGCTCTACCTGGTTCATTGCTAGATAATGCACTCAAAGGGCACTAAGCATAGAGTGTGAAAACTGAGTTTCCTTGAGAGCTGCTTGGAAGGCTGATGGTGTGTGAAGTTAGTGAGCCAAATGGAGTTGTACTCCCACAAGAACCACTCGGCTGATCCTTCTTCAATATGCCCTTCACCAACATGCAGTGTTTCCTTGATTGAATTAGCTCTCACACCAATATTTGCGTCTAGAGCCTTTGCATTGAGATCAATCTGAAAACGGCTGTGGCGCTGAATTTGCCTAAGAATGTGGAGTTGGTGGCATGTGAAACCCGCATGTGGAGCATTCTTTTGTGTGGGATGCTCTACCTGGTTCATTCCTAGATAATGCACTCAAAGGGCACTAAGCATAGAGTGTGAAAACTGAGTTTCCTTGAGAGCTGCTTGGAAGCCTGATGGTGTGTGAAGTTAGTGAGCCAAATGGAATTGTTCTCCCACAAGAACCACTCGGCTGATCCTTCTTCAATATGCCCTTCACCAAGATGCAGTGTTTCCTTGATTGAATTAGCTCTCACACCAATATTTGCGTCTAGAGCTTTGCATTGAGATCAATCTGAAAATGGCTGTGGCGCTGAAGTTGCCTGTGAATGTGGAGTTGGTGGCATGTGAAACCCGCATGTGGAGCATTCATTTGTGTGGGATGCTCTACCAGGTTCATTCCTAGATAATGCACTCAAAGGGCACTAAGCATAGAGTGTGAAAACTAAGTTTCCTTGAGAGCTGCTTGGAAGCCTGATTTTGTGTGAAGTTAGTGAGCCAAATGGAGTTGTTCTCCCACAAGAACCACTCGGCTGATCCTTCTTCAATATGCCCTTCATCAACATACAGTGTTTCCTTGATTGAATTAGCTCTCACACCAATATTTGCGTCTAGAGCCTTTGCATTGAGGGCTATCTGAAAACGGCTGTGGCGCTGAAGTTGCCTGTGAATGTGGAGTTGGTGGCATGTGAAACCCGCATGTGGAGCATTCTTTTGTGTGGGATGCTCTACCAGGTTCATTCCTAGATAATGCAGTGAAAGGGCACTAAGCATAGAGTGTGAAAACTGAATTTCCTTGAGAGCTGCTTGGAAGCCTGATGGTGTGTGAAGTTAGTGAGCCAAATGGAGTTGTTCACCCACAAGAACCACTCGGCTGATCCTTCTTCAATATGCCCTTCAGCAACATGCAGTGTTTCCTTGATTGAATTAGCTCTCACACCAATATTTGCGTCTAGAGCCTTTGCATTGAGGGCTATCTGAAAATGACTGTGCGCAGAAGTTGGCTGAGAATGTGGAGTTGGTGGCATGTGAAACCCGCATATGGAGCATTCGTTTGTGTGGGATGCTGACCAATCTTCATTTCAGTCCTAGTCACACAAAGGGCACTAAGCATAGAGTGTGAAAACTGAGTTTCCTTGAGAGCTGCTTGGAAGCCTGATGGTGTGTGAAGTTAGTGAGCCAAATGGAGTTGTTTTCCCACAAGAACCACTCGGCTGATCCTTCTTCAATATGCCCTTCACCAATATGCAGTGTTTCCTTGATTGAATTAGCTCTCACACCAATATTTGCATCTAGAGCCTTTGCATTGAGGGCTATCTGAAAACGGCTGTGGCGCTGAAGTTGCCTGTGAATGTGGAGTTGGTGGCATGTGAAACCCGCATGTGGAGCATTCGTTTGTGTGGGATGCTCTACCAGGTTCATCCCTAGATAATGCACTCAAAGGGCACTAAGCATAGAGTGTGAAAACTGAGTTTCCTTGAGAGCTGCTTGGAAGCCTGATGGTGTGAGAAGTTAGTGAGCCAAACGGAGTTGTTCTCCCACAAGAACCACTCGGTTGATCCTTCTTCAATATGCCCTTCAGCAACATGCAGTGTTTCCTTGATTGAATTAGCTCTCACACCAATATTTGCGTCTAGAGCCTTTGCATTGAGGGATATCTGAAAATGGCTGTGGCGCTGAAGTTGCCTGTGAATATGGAGTTGGTGGCATGTGAAACCCGCATGTGGAGCATTCGTTTGTGTGGGATGCTCTACCAGGTTCATTCCTAGATAATGCACTCAAGGGGCACTAAGCATAGAGTGTGAAAACTAAGTTTCCTTGAGAGCTGCTTGGAAGCCTGATGGTGTGTGAAGTTAGTGAGCCAAATGGAGTTGTTCTCCCACAAGAACCACTCGGCTGATCCTTCTTCAATATGCCCTTCACCAACATGCAGTGTTTCCTTGATTGAATTAGCTCTCACACCAATATTTGTGTCTAGAGCCTTTGCATTGAGGGCTATCTGAAAACGGCTGTGGCGCTGAAGTTGCCTGTGAATGTGGAGTTGGTGGCATGTGAAACCCGCATGTGGAGCATTCGTTATTGTGGGATGCTCTACCAGGTTCATTCCTAGATAATGCAGTGAAAGGGCACTAAGCATAGAGTGTGAAAACTGAATTTCCTTGAGAGCTGCTTGGAAGCCTGATGGTGTGTGAAGTTAGTGAGCCAAATGGAGTTGCTCTCCCACAAGAACCACTCGGCTGATCCTTCTTCAATATGCCCTTCACCAACATGCAGTGTTTCCT
Source organism: Ochotona princeps (assembly GCF_030435755.1). NCBI lineage: Eukaryota > Metazoa > Chordata > Mammalia > Lagomorpha > Ochotonidae > Ochotona > Ochotona princeps. The sequence goes on from NW_026699457.1 coordinate 111,604, forward strand.
TGATTGAATTAGCTCTCACACCAATATTTGCGTCTAGAGCCTTTGCATTGAGGGCTATCTGAAAACGGCTGTGGCGCTGAAGATGCCTGAGAATGTGGAGTTGATGGCATGTGAAACCTGTATGTGGAGCATTCTTTTGTGTGGGATGCTCACCAAGCTTCATCTCAGTCCTAGGGACTCAAAGGGCACTAAGCATAGAGTGTGAAACTGAGTTTCCTTGAGAGCTGCTTGGAAGCCCGATGGTGTGTGAAGTTAGTGAGCCAAATGGAGTTGTTCTCCCACAAGAACCACTCGGCTGATCCTTCTTCAATATGCCCTTCACCAACATGCAGTGTTTCCTTCATTGAATTAGCTCTCACACCAATATTTGCGTCTAGAGCCTTTGCATTGAGGGCTATCTGAAAACGGCTGTGGCGCTGAAGTTGCCTGTGAATGTGGAGTTGGTGGCATGTGAAACCCGCATGTGGAGCATTCGTTTGTGTGGGATGCTCAACAAGCTTCATTTCAGTCCTAGGCACTCAAAGGGCACTAAGCATAGAGTGTGAAAACTGAGTTTCCTTAAGAGCTGCTTGGAAGCCTGATGGTGTGTGAAGTTAGTGAGCCAAATGGATTTGTTTTCCCACAAGAACCACTCGGCTGATCCTTCTTCAATATGCCCTTCACCAACATGCAGTGTTTCCTTGATTGAATTAGCTCTCACACCAATATTTGCGTCTAGAGCCTTTGCATTGAGGGCTATCTGAAAACGGCTGTGGCGCTGAAGTTGCCTGTGAATGTGGAGTTGGTGGTATGTGAAACCCGCATGTGGAGCATTCGTTTGTGTGGGATGCTCTACCAGGTTCATTCCTAGATCATGCACTCAAAGGGCACTAAGCATAGAGTGTGAAAACTGAGTTTCCTTGAGAGCTGCTTGGAAGCCTGATGGTGTGTGAAGTTAGTGAGCCAAATGGAGTTGTTCTCCCACAAGAACCACTCGGCTGATCCTTCTTCAATATGCCCTTCAGCAACATGCAGTGTTTTTTTGATTGAATTAGCTCTCACACCAATATTTGCGTCTAGAGCCTTTGCATTGAGGGCTATCTGAAAACGGCTGTGGCGCTGAAGTTGCCTGTAAATGTGGAGTTGGTGGCATGTGAAACCCGCATGTGGAGCATTCTTTTGTGTGGGATGCTCTACCTGGTTCATTCCTAGATAATGCAGTGAAAGGGCACTAAGCATAGAGTGTGAAAACTGAGTTTCCTTGAGAGCTGCTTGGAAGCCTGATGGTGTGAGAAGTGAGTGAGCCAAATGGAGTTGTTTTCCCACAAGAACCACTCGGCTGATCCTTCTTCAATATGCCCTTCACCAAAATGCAGTGTTTCCTTGATTGAATTAGCTCTCACACCAATATTTGCGTCTAGAGCCTTTGCATTGAGGGCTATCTGAAAACGGCTGTGGCGCTGAAGTTGCTTGATTATGTGGAGTTGGTGGCATGTGAAACCCGCATGTGGAGCATTCGTTTGTGTGAGATGCTCTACCAGGTTCATTCCTAGATAATGCACTCAAAGGGCACTAAGCATAGAGTGTGAAAACTGAGTTTCCTTGAGAGCTGCTTGGAAGCCTGATGGTGTGTGAAGTTAGTGAGCCAAATGGAGTTGTTCTCCCACAAGAACCACTCGGCTGATCCTTCTTCAATATGCTCTTCAGCAACATGCAGTGTTTCCTTGATTGAATTAGCTCTCACACCAATATTTGCGTCTAGAGCCTTTGCATTGAGGGCTATCTGAAAACGGCTGTGGCGCTGAAGTTGCCTGTGAATGTGCAGTTGGTGGCACGTGAAACCCGCATGTGGAGCATTCGTTTGTGTGGGATGCTCAACAAGCTTCATTTCAGTTCTAGGCACTCAAAGGGCACTAAGCATAGAGTGTGAAAACTGAGTTTCCTTGAGAGCTGCTTGGAAGCCTGATGGTGTGAGAAGTTAGTGAGCCAAATGGAGTTGTTCTCCCACAAGAACCACTCGGCTGATCCTTCTTCAATATGTCCTTCACCAACATGCAGTGTTTCCTTGATTGAATTAGCTCTCACACCAATATTTGCGTCTAGAGCCTTTGCATTGAGGGCTATCTAAAAACGGCTGTGGCGCTGAAGTTGCCTGTGAATGTGGAGTTGGTGGCATGTGAAACCCGCATGTGGAGCATTCGTTTGTGTGAGATGCTCTACCTGGTTCATTGCTAGATAATGCACTCAAAGGGCACTAAGCATAGAGTGTGTAAACTGAGTTTCCTTGAGAGCTGCTTGGAAGCCTGATGGTGTGTGAAGTTAGTGAGCCAAATGGAGTTGTACTCCCACAAGAACCACTCGGCTGATCCTTCTTCAATATGCCCTTCAGCAACATGCAGTGTTTCCTTGATTGAATTAGCTCTCACACCAATATTTGCGTCTAGAGCCTTTGCATTGAGGGCTATCTGAAAACGGCTGTGGCGCTGAAGTTGCCTGTGAATGTGGAGTTGGTGGCATGTGAAACCCGCATGTGGAGCATTCGTTTGTGTTGGATGCTCTACCTGGTTCATTCCTAGATAATGCAGTGAAAGGGCACTAAGCATAGAGTGTGAAAACTGAGTTTCCTTGAGAGCTGCTTGGAAGCCTGATGGTGTGTGAAGTTAGTGAGCCAAATGGAGTTGTTCTCCCACAAGAACCACTCGGCTGATCCTTCTTCAATATGCCCTTCAGCAATATGCAGTGTTTCCTTGATTGAATTAGCTCTCACACCAATATTTGCGTCTAGAGCCTTTGCATTGGGGGCTATCTGAAAACGGCTGTGGTGCTGAAGTTGCCTGTGAATGTGGAGTTGGTGGCATGTGAAACCCTCATGTGGAGCATTCGTTTGTGTGGGATGCTCACCAAGCTTCATTTCAGTCCTAGGCACTCAAAGGGCACTAAGCATAAAGTGTGAAAACTGAGTTTCCTTGAGAGCTGCTTGGAAGCCTGATGGTGTGTGAAGTTAGTGAGCCAAATGGAGTTGTTCTCCCACAAGAACCACTCGGGTGATCCTTCTTCAATATGCCCTTCACCAACATGCAGTGTTTCCTTGATTGAATTAGCTCTCAAACCAATATTTGCGTCTAGAGCCTTTGCATTGAGGGCTATCTGAAAACGGCTGTGGCGCTGAAGTTGCCTGTGAATGTGGAGTTGGTGGCATGTGAAACCCGCATGTGGAGCATTCGTTTGTGTGGGATGCTCTACCTGGTTCATTCCTAGATAATGCACTCAAAGGGCACTAAGCATAGAGTGTGAAAACTGAGTTTCCTTGAGAGCTGCTTGGAAGCCTGATGGTGTGTGAATTTAGTGAGCCAAATGGAGTTGTTCTCCCACAAGAACCACTCGGCTGATCCTTCTTCAATATGCCCTTCACCAACATGCAGTGTTTCCTTGATTGAATTAGCTCTCACACCAATATTTGCGTCTAGAGCCTTTGCATTGAGGGCTATCTGAAAACGGCTGTGGCGCTGAAGTTGCCTGTGAATGTGGAGTTGGTGGCATGTGAAACCCGCATGTGGAGCATTCGTTTGTGTGAGATGCTCTACCTGGTTCATTGCTAGATAATGCACTCAAAGGGCACTAAGCATAGAGTGTGAAAACTGAGTTTCCTTGAGAGCTGCTTGGAAGGCTGATGGTGTGTGAAGTTAGTGAGCCAAATGGAGTTGTACTCCCACAAGAACCACTCGGCTGATCCTTCTTCAATATGCCCTTCACCAACATGCAGTGTTTCCTTGATTGAATTAGCTCTCACACCAATATTTGCGTCTAGAGCCTTTGCATTGAGATCAATCTGAAAACGGCTGTGGCGCTGAATTTGCCTAAGAATGTGGAGTTGGTGGCATGTGAAAACCGCATGTGGAGCATTCGTTTGTGTGGGATGCTCTACCTGGTTCATTCCTAGATAATGCACTCAAAGGGCACTAAGCATAGAGTGTGAAAACTGAGTTTCCTTGAGAGCTGCTTGGAAGCCTGATGGTGTGTGAAGTTAGTGAGCCAAATGGAATTGTTCTCCCACAAGAACCACTCGGCTGATCCTTCTTCAATATGCCCTTCACCAAGATGCAGTGTTTCCTTGATTGAATTAGCTCTCACACCAATATTTGCGTCTAGAGCTTTGCATTGAGATCAATCTGAAAATGGCTGTGGCGCTGAAGTTGCCTGTGAATGTGGAGTTGGTGGCATGTGAAACCCGCATGTGGAGCATTCGTTTGTGTGGGATGCTCTACCAGGTTCATTCCTAGATAATGCACTCAAAGGGCACTAAGCATAGAGTGTGAAAACTAAGTTTCCTTGAGAGCTGCTTGGAAGCCTGATGGTGTGTGAAGTTAGTGAGCCAAATGGAGTTGTTCTCCCACAAGAACCACTCGGCTGATCCTTCTTCAACATGCCCTTCATCAACATACAGTGTTTCCTTGATTGAATTAGCTCTCACACCAATATTTGCGTCTAGAGCCTTTGCATTGAGGGCTATCTGAAAACGGCTGTGGCGCTGAAGTTGCCTGTGAATGTGGAGTTGGTGGCATGTGAAACCCGCATGTGGAGCATTCTTTTGTGTGGGATGCTCTACCAGGTTCATTCCTAGATAATGCAGTGAAAGGGCACTAAGCATAGAGTGTGAAAACTGAATTTCCTTGAGAGCTGCTTGGAAGCCTGATGGTGTGTGAAGTTAGTGAGCCAAATGGAGTTGTTCACCCACAAGAACCACTCGGCTGATCCTTCTTCAATATGCCCTTCAGCAACATGCAGTGTTTCCTTGATTGAATTAGCTCTCACACCAATATTTGCGTCTAGAGCCTTTGCATTGAGGGCTATCTGAAAATGACTGTGCGCAGAAGTTGGCTGAGAATGTGGAGTTGGTGGCATGTGAAACCCGCATGTGGAGCATTCGTTTGTGTGGGATGCTGACCAATCTTCATTTCAGTCCTAGTCACACAAAGGGCACTAAGCATAGAGTGTGAAAACTGAGTTTCCTTGAGAGCTGCTTGGAAGCCTGATGGTGTGTGAAGTTAGTGAGCCAAATGGAGTTGTTTTCCCACAAGAACCACTCGGCTGATCCTTCTTCAATATGCCCTTCAGCAACATGCAGTGTTTCCTTGATTGAATTAGCTCTCACACCAATATTTGCGTCTAGAGCCTTTGCATTGAGGGATATCTGAAAATGGCTGTGGCGCTGAAGTTGCCTGTGAATATGGAGTTGGTGGCATGTGAAACCCGCATGTGGAGCATTCGTTTGTGTGGGATGCTCTACCAGGTTCATTCCTAGATAATGCACTCAAGGGGCACTAAGCATAGAGTGTGAAAACTAAGTTTCCTTGAGAGCTGCTTGGAAGCCTGATGGTGTGTGAAGTTAGTGAGCCAAATGGAGTTGTTCTCCCACAAGAACCACTCGGCTGATCCTTCTTCAATATGCCCTTCAGCAACATGCAGTGTTTCCTTGATTGAATTAGCTCTCACACCAATATTTGTGTCTAGAGCCTTTGCATTGAGGGCTATCTGAAAACGGCTGTGGCGCTGAAGTTGCCTGTGAATGTGGAGTTGGTGGCATGTGAAACCCGCATGTGGAGCATTCTTTTGTGTGGGATGCTCTACCAGGTTCATTCCTAGATAATGCAGTGAAAGGGCACTAAGCATAGAGTGTGAAAACTGAATTTCCTTGAGAGCTGCTTGGAAGCCTGATGGTGTGTGAAGTTAGTGAGCCAAATGGAGTTGCTCTCCCACAAGAACCACTCGGCTGATCCTTCTTCAATATGCCCTTCACCAACATGCAGTGTTTCCTTGATTGAATTAGCTCTCACACCAATATTTGCGTCTAGAGCCTTTGCATTGAGGGCTATCTGAAAACGGCTGTGGCGCTGAAGATGCCTGAGAATGTGGAGTTGGTGGCATGTGAAACCCGCATGTGGAGCATTCGTTTGTGTGGGATGCTCAACAAGCTTCATTTCAGTCCTAGGCACTCAAAGGGCACTAAGCATAGAGTGTGAAAACTGAGTTTCCTTAAGAGCTGCTTGGAAGCCTGATGGTGTGTGAAGTTAGTGAGCCAAATGGAGTTGTTTTCCCACAAGAACCACTCGGCTGATCCTTCTTCAATATGCCCTTCACCAACATGCAGTGTTTCCTTGATTGAATTAGCTCTCACACCAATATTTGCGTCTAGAGCCTTTGCATTGAGGGCTATCTGAAAACGGCTGTGGCGCTGAAGTTGCCTGTGAATGTGGAGTTGGTGGTATGTGAAACCCGCATGTGGAGCATTCGTTTGTGTGGGATGCTCTACCAGGTTCATTCCTAGATCATGCACTCAAAGGGCACTAAGCATAGAGTGTGAAAACTGAGTTTCCTTGAGAGCTGCTTGGAAGCCTGATGGTGTGAGAAGTGAGTGAGCCAAATGGAGTTGTTTTCCCACAAGAACCACTCGGCTGATCCTTCATCAATATGCCCTTCACCAACATGCAGTGTTTCCTTGATTGAATTAGCTCTCACACCAATATTTGCGTCTAGAGCCTTTGCATTGAGGGCTATCTGAAAACGGCTGTGGCGCTGAAGTAGCTTGATTATGTGGAGTTGGTGGCATGTGAAACCCGCATGTGGAGCATTCGTTTGTGTGGGATGCTCTACCAGGTTCATTCCTAGATAATGCACTCAAAGGGCACTAAGCATAGAGTGTGAAAACTGAGTTTCCTTGAGAGCTGCTTGGAAGCCTGATGGTGTGTGAAGTTAGTGAGCCAAATGGAGTTGTTCTCCCACAAGAACCACTCGGCTGATCCTTCTTCAATATGCTCTTCAGCAACATGCAGTGTTTCCTTGATTGAATTAGCTCTCACAAGAATATTTGCGTCTAGAGCCTTTGCATTGAGGGCTATCTGAAAACGGCTGTGGCGCTGAAGTTGCCTGTGAATGTGCAGTTGGTGGCACGTGAAACCCGCATGTGGAGCATTCGTTTGTGTGGGATGCTCAACAAGCTTCATTTCAGTTCTAGGCACTCAAAGGGCACTAAGCTTAGAGTGTGAAAACTGAGTTTCCTTGAGAGCTGCTTGGAAGCCTGATGGTGTGTGAAGTTAGTGAGCCAAATGGAGTTGTTCTCACACAAGAACCACTCGGCTGATCCTTCTTCAATATGCCCTTCACCAACATGCAGTGTTTCCTTGATTGAATTAGCTCTCACACCAATATTTGCGTCTAGAGCCTTTGCATTGAGGGCTATCTGAAAACGGCTGTGGCGCTGAAGTTGCCTGTGAATGTGGAGTTGGTGGCATGTGAAACCAGCATGTGGAGCATTCGTTTGTGTGGGATGCTCACCAAGCTTCGTTTCAGTCCTAGGCACTCAAAGGGCACTAAGCATAAAGTGTGAAAACTGAGTTTCCTTGAGAGCTGCTTGGAAGCCTGATGGTGTGAGAAGTTAGTGAGCCAAATGGAGTTGTTCTCCCACAAGAACCACTCGGCTGATCCTTCTTCAATATGCCCTTCACCAACATGCAGTGTTTCCTTGATTGAATTAGCTCTCACACCAATATTTGCGTCTAGAGCCTTTGCATTGAGGGCAATCTGAAAATGGCTGTGGCGCTGAAGTTGCCTGTGAATGTGGAGTTGGTGGCATGTGAAACCCGCATGTGGAGCATTCGTTTGTGTGGGATGCTCTACCAGGTTCATTCCTAGATAATGCAGTGAAAGGGTACTAAGCATAGAGTGTGAAAACTGAGTTTCCTTGAGAGCTGCTTGGAAGCCTGATGGTGTGTGAAGTTAGTGAGCCAAACGGAGTTGTTTTCCCACAAGAACCACTCGGCTGATCCTTCTTCAATATGCCCTTCACCAACATGCAGTGTTTCCTTGATTGAATTAGCTCTCACACCAATATTTGCGTCTAGAGCCTTTGCATTGAGGGCTATCTGAAAACGGCTGTGGCGCTGAAGTTGCCTGTGAATGTGGAGTTGGTGGCATGTGAAACTTGCATGTGGAGCATTCGTTTGTGTGGGATGCTCTACCAGGTTCATTCCTAGATAATGCACTCAAAGGGCACTAAGCATAGAGTGTGAAAACTGAGTTTCCTTGAGAGCTGCTTGGAAGCCTGATGGTGTGTGAAGTTAGTGAGGAAAATGGAGTTGTTCTCCCACAAGAACCACTCGGCTGATCCTTCTTCAATATGACCTTCACCAACATGCAGTGTTTCCTTGATTGAATTAGCTCTCACACCAATATTTGCGTCTAGAGCCTTTGCATTGAGGGCTATCTGAAAATGGTTGTGGCGTTGAAGTTGCCTGTGAATGTGGAGTTGGTGGCATGTGAAACCCGCATGTGGAGCATTCGTTTGTGTGGGATGCTCACCAAGCTTCGTTTCAGTCCTAGGCACTCAAAGGGCACTAAGCATAGAGTGTGAAAACTGAGTTTCCTTGAGAGCTGCTTGGAAGCCTGATGGTGTGTGAAGTTAGTGAGCCAAATGGAGTTGTTCTCACACAAGAACCACTCGGGTGATCCTTCTTCAATATGCCCTTCACCAACATGCAGTGTTTCCTTGATTGAATTAGCTCTCACACCAATATTTGCGTCTAGAGCCTTTGCATGGAGGGCAATCTGAAAATGGCTGTGGCGCTGAAGTTGCCTGTGAATGTGGAGTTGGTGGCATGTGAAACCCGCATGTGGAGCGTTCGTTTGTGTGGGATGCTCTACCAGGTTCATTCCTAGATAATGCAGTGAAAGGGTACTAAGCATAGAATGTGAAAACTGAGTTTCCTTGAGAGCTGCTTGGAAGCCTGATGGTGTGTGAAGTTAGTGAGCCAAACGGAGTTGTTTTCCCAAAAGAACCACATGGCTGATCCTTCTTCAATATGCCCTTCACCAACATGCAGTGTTTCCTTGATTGAATTAGCTCTCACACCAATATTTGCGTCTAGAGCCTTTGCATTGAGGGTTATCTGAAAACGGCTGTGGCGCTGAAGTTGCCTGTGAATGTGGAGTTGGTGGCATGTGAAACCCGCATGTGGAGCATTCGTTTGTGTGGGATGCTCACCAAGCTTCATTTAATTAGTAGGCACTCAAAGGGCACTAAGCATAGAGTGTGAAAACTGAGTTTCCTTGAGAGCTGCTTGGAAGCCTGATGGTGTGTGAAGTTAGTGAGCCAAATGGAGTTGTTCTCCCACAAGAACCACTCGGCTGATCCTTCTTCAATATGCCCTTCACCAACATGCAGTGTTTCCTTGATTGAATTAGCTCTCACACCAATATTTGCGTCTAGAGCCTTTGCATTGAGGGCTATCTGAAAATGGTTGTGGCGTTGAAGTTGCCTGTGAATGTGGAGTTGGTGGCATGTGAAACCCGCATGTGGAGCATTCGTTTGTGTGGGATGCTCACCAAGCTTCGTTTCAGTCCTAGGCACTCAAAGGGCACTAAGCATAGAGTGTGAAAACTGAGTTTCCTTGAGAGCTGCTTGGAAGCCTGATGGTGTGTGAAGTTAGTGATCCAAATGGAGTTGTTCTCCCACAAGAACCACTCGGCTGATCCTTCTTCAATATGCCCTTCAGCAACATGCAGTGTTTCCTTGATTGAATTAGCTCTCACACCAATATTTGCGTCTAGAGCCTTTGCATTGAGGGCAATCTGAAAATGGCTGTGGCGCTGAAGTTGCCTGTGAATGTGGAGTTGGTGGCATGTGAAACCCGCATGTGGAGCATTCGTTTGTGTGGGATACTCTACCAGGTTCATTCCTAGATAATGCAGTGAAAGGGTACTAAGCATAGAGTGTGAAAACTGAGTTTCCTTGAGAGCTGCTTGGAAGCCTGATGGTGTGTGAAGTTAGTGAGCCAAACGGAGTTGTTTTCCCACAAGAACCACTCGGCTGATCCTTCTTCAATATGCCCTTCACCAACATGCAGTGTTTCCTTGATTGAATTAGCTCTCACACCAATATTTGCGTCTAGAGCCTTTGCATTGAGGGTTATCTGAAAACGGCTGTGGCGCTAAAGTTGCCTGTGAATGTGGAGTTGGTGGCATGTGAAACCCGCATGTGGAGCATTCGTTTGTGTGGTATGCTCTAATAGGTTCATTCCTAGATAATGCACTCAAAGGGCAGTAAGCATAGAGTGTGAAAACTAAGTTTCCTTGAGAGCTGCTTGGAAGCCTGATGGTGTGTGAAGTTAGTGAGCCAAATGGAGTTGTTCTCCCACAAGAACCACTCGGCTGATCCTTCTTCAATATGCCCTTCACCAACATGCAGTGTTTCCTTGATTGAATTAGCTCTCACACCAATATTTGCGTCTAGAGCCTTTGCATTGAGGGCTATCTGAAAACGGCTGTGGCGCTGAAGTTGCCTGTGAATGTGGAGTTGGTGGCATGTGAAACCCGCATGTGGAGCATTCGTTTGTGTGGGATGCTCTACCAGGTTCATTCCTAGATAATGCACTCAAAGGGCACTAAGCATAGAGTGTGAAAACTGAGTTTCCTTGAGAGCTGCTTGGAAGCCTGATGGTGTGTGAAGTTAGTGAGCCAAATGGAGTTGTTCTCCCACAAGAACCACTCGGCTGATCCTTCTTCAATATGCCCTTCACCAACATGCAGTGTTTCCTTGATTGAATTAGCTCTCACACTAATATTTGCGTCTAGAGCCTTTGCATTGAGGGCTATCTGAAAACGGCTGTGGCGCTGAAGTTGCCTGTGAATGTCGAGTTGGTGGCATGTGAAACCCGCATGTGGAGCATTCGTTTGTGTGGGATGCTCACCAAGCTTCATTTCAGTCCTAGGCACTCAAAGCGCACTAAGCATAGAGTGTGAAAACTGAGTTTCCTTGAGAGCTGCTTGGAAGCCTGATGGTGTGTGAAGTTAGTGAGCCAAATGGAGTTGTTCTCCCACAAGAACCACTCGGCTGATCCTTCTTCAATATGCCCTTCACCAACATGCAGTGTTTCCTTGATTGAATTAGCTCTCACACCAATATTTGCGTCTAGAGCCTTTGCATTGAGGGATATCTGAAAATGGCTGTGGCACTGAAGTTGCCTGTGAATGTGGAGTTGGTGGCATGTGAAACCCGCATGTGGAGCATTCGTTTGTGTGGGATGCTCTACCAGGTTCATTCCTAGATAATGCACTCAAAGGGCAGTAAGCATAGAGTTTGAAAACTAAGTTTCCTTGAGAGCTGCTTGGAAGCCTGATGGTGTGTGAAGTTAGTGAGCCAAATGGAGTTGTTTTCCCACAAGAACCACTCGGCTGATCCTTCTTCAATATGCCCTTCAGCAACATGCAGTGTTTCCTTGATTGAATTAGCTCTCACACCAATATTTGCGTCTAGAGCCTTTGCATTGAGGGCTATCTGAAAACGGCTGTGGCGCGAAGTTGCCTGTGAATGTGGAGTTGGTGGCATGTGAAACCCGCATGTGGAGCATTCGTTTGTGAGGGATGCTCTACCAGGTTCATTCCTAGATAATGCACTCAAAGGGCAGTAAGCATAGAGTGTGAAAACTGAGTTTCCTTGAGAGCTGCTTGGAAGCCTGATGGTGTGTGAAGTTAGTGAGAAAATGGAGTTGTTCTCCCACAAGAACCACTCGGCTGATCCTTCTTCAATATGCCCTTCACCAACATGCAGTGTTTCCTTGATTGAATTAGCTCTCACACTAATATTTGCGTCTAGAGCCTTTGCATTGAGGGCTATCTGAAAACGGCTGTGGCGCTGAAGTTGCCTGTGAATGTCGAGTTGGTGGCATGTGAAACCCGCATGTGGAGCATTCGTTTGTGTGGGATGCTCACCAAGCTTCATTTCAGTCCTAGGCACTCAAAGCGCACTAAGCATAGAGTGTGAAAACTGAGTTTCCTTGAGAGCTGCTTGGAAGCCTGATGGTGTGTGAAGTTAGTGAGCCAAATGGAGTTGTTCTCCCACAAGAACCACTCGGCTGATCCTTCTTCAATATGCCCTTCACCAACATGCAGTGTTTCCTTGATTGAATTAGCTCTCACACCAATATTTGCGTCTAGAGCCTTTGCATTGAGGGATATCTGAAAATGGCTGTGGCACTGAAGTTGCCTGTGAATGTGGAGTTGGTGGCATGTGAAACCCGCATGTGGAGCATTCGTTTGTGTGGGATGCTCTACCAGGTTCATTCCTAGATAATGCACTCAAAGGGCAGTAAGCATAGAGTTTGAAAACTAAGTTTCCTTGAGAGCTGCTTGGAAGCCTGATGGTGTGTGAAGTTAGTGAGCCAAATGGAGTTGTTTTCCCACAAGAACCACTCGGCTGATCCTTCTTCAATATGCCCTTCACCAACATGCAGTGTTTCCTTGATTGAATTAGCTCTCACACCAATATTTGCGTCTAGAGCCTTTGCATTGAGGGCTATCTGAAAACGGCTGTGGCGCGAAGTTGCCTGTGAATGTGGAGTTGGTGGCATGTGAAACCCGCATGTGGAGCATTCGTTTGTGAGGGATGCTCTACCAGGTTCATTCCTAGATAATGCACTCAAAGGGCAGTAAGCATAGAGTGTGAAAACTGAGTTTCCTTGAGAGCTGCTTGGAAGCCTGATGGTGTGTGAAGTTAGTGAGAAAATGGAGTTGTTCTCCCACAAGAACCACTCGGCTGATCCTTCTTCAATATGCCCTTCACCAACATGCAGTGTTTCCTTGATTGAATTAGCTCTCACACTAATATTTGCGTCTAGAGCCTTTGCATTGAGGGCTATCTGAAAACGGCTGTGGCGCTGAAGTTGCCTGTGAATGTGGAGTTGGTGGCATGTGAAACCCGCATGTGGAGCATTCGTTTGTGTGGGATGCTCACCAAGCTTCATTTCAGTCCTAGGCACTCAAAGCGCACTAAGCATAGAGTGTGAAAACTGAGTTTCCTTGAGAGCTGCTTGGAAGCCTGATGGTGTGTGAAGTTAGTGAGCCAAATGGAGTTGTTTTCCCACAAGAACCACTCGGCTGATCCTTCTTCAATATGCCCTTCACCAACATGCAGTGTTTCCTTGATTGAATTAGCTCTCACACCAATATTTGCGTCTAGAGCCTTTGCATTGAGGGCTATCTGAAAACGGCTGTGGCGCTGAAGTTGCCTGTGAATGTGGAGTTGGTGGCATGTGAAACCCGCATGTGGAGCATTCGTTTGTGTGGGATGCTCACCAAGCTTCATTTCAGTCCTAGGCACTCAAAGGGCACTAAGCATAAAGTGTGAAAACTGAGTTTCCTTGAGAGCTGCATGGAAGCCTGATGGTGTGTGAAGTTAGTGAGCCAAATGGAGTTGTTCTCCCACAAGAACCACTCGGCTGATCCTTCTTCAATATGCCCTTCACCAACATGCAGTGTTTCCTTGATTGAATTAGCTCTCACACCAATATTTGCGTCTAGAGCCTTTGCATTGAGGGCTATCTGAAAATGGCTGTGGCACTGAAGTTGCCTGTGAATGTGGAGTTGGTGGCATGTGAAACTCGCATGTGGAGCATTCGTTTGTGAGGGATGCTCTACCAGGTTCATTCCTAGATAATGCACTCAAAGGGCAGTAAGCATAGAGTGTGAAAACTAAGTTTCCTTGAGAGCTGCTTGGAAGCCTGATGGTGTGTGAAGTTAGTGAGCCAAACGGAGTTGTTCTCCCACAAGAACCACTCGGCTGATCCTTCTTCAATATGCCCTTCACCAACATGCAGTGTTTCCTTGAATGAATTAGCTCTCACACCAATATTTGCGTCTAGAGCCTTTGCATTGAGGGCTATCTGAAAACGGCTGTGGCGCTGAAGTTGCCTGTGAATGTGGAGTTGGTGGCATGTGAAACCCGCATGTGGAGCATTCGTTTGTGAGGGATGCTCTACCAGGTTCATTCCTAGATAATGCACTCAAAGGGCACTAAGCATAGAGTGTGAAAACTGAGTTTCCTTGAGAGCTGCTTGGAAGCCTGATGGTGTGTGAAGTTAGTGAGAAAATGGAGTTGTTCTCCCACAAGAACCACTCGGCTGATCCTTCTTCAATATGCCCTTCACCAACATGCAGTGTTTCCTTGATTGAATTAGCTCTCACACTAATATTTGCGTCTAGAGCCTTTGCATTGAGGGCTATCTGAAAACGGCTGTGGCCCTGAAGTTGCCTGTGAATGTGGAGTTGGTGGCATGTGAAACCCGCATGTGGAGCATTCGTTTGTGTGGGATGCTCACCAAGCTTCATTTCAGTCCTAGGCACTCAAAGCGCACTAAGCATAGAGTGTGAAAACTGAGTTTCCTTGAGAGCTGCTTGGAAGCCTGATGGTGTGTGAAGTTAGTGAGCCAAATGGAGTTGTTTTCCCACAAGAACCACTCGGCTGATCCTTCCTCAATATGCCCTTCACCAACATGCAGTGTTTCCTTGATTGAATTAGCTCTCACACCAATATTTGCATCTAGAGCCTTTGCATTGAGAGCTATCTGAAAACGGCTGTGGCGCTGAAGTTGCCTGTGAATGTGGAGTTGGTGGCATGTGAAACCCGCATGTGGAGCATTCGTTTGTGTGGGATGCTCTACCAGGTTCATTCCTAGATAATGCACTCAAAGGGCAGTAAGCATAGAGTGTGAAAACTGAGTTTCCTTGAGAGCTGCTTGGAAGCCTGATGGTGTGTGAAGTTAGTGAGCCAAATGGAGTTGTTCTCCCACAAGAACCACTCGGCTGATCCTTCTTCAATATGCCCTTCAGCAACATGCAGTGTTTCCTTGATTGAATTAGCTCTCACACCAATATTTGCGTCTAGAGCCTTTGCATTGAGGGCTATCTGAAAACGGCTGTGGCGCTGAAGTTGCCTGTGAATGTGGAGTTGGTGGCATGTGAAACCCGCATGTGGAGCATTCGTTTGTGTGGGATGCTCTACCTGGTTCATTCCTAGATAATGCAGTGAAAGGGCACTAAACATAGAGTGTGAAAACTTAGTTTCCTTGAGAGCTGCTTGGAAGCCTGATGGTGTGTGAAGTTAGTGAGCCAAATGGAGTTGTTCTCCCACAAGAACCACTCGGCTGATCCTTCTTCAATATGCCCTTCACCAACATGCAGTGTTTCCTTGATTGAATTAGCTCTCACACCAATATTTGCGTCTAGAGCCTTTGCATTGAGGGCTATGTGAAAACACCTGTGGCGCAGAAGTTCCGTGAGAATGTCGAGTTGGTGGCATGTGAAACCCGCATGTGGAGCATTCGTTTGTGTGGGATGCTCACCAAGCTGAATTTCAGTCCTTGGCACACAAAGGGCAATAAGCATAGAGTGTGAAAACTGAGTTTCCTTGAGAGCTGCTTGGAAGCCTGATGGTGTGTGAAGTTAGAGAGCCAAATGGAGTTGTTCTCCCACAAGAACCACTCGGCTGATCCTTCTTCACTATGCCCTTCACCAACATGCAGTGTTTCCTTGATTGAATTAGCTCTCACACCAATATTTGCGTCTAGAGCCTTTGCATTGAGGGCTATCTGAAAACGGCTGTGGCGCTGAAGTTGCCTGTGAATGTGGAGTTGGTGGCATGTGAAACCCGCATGTGGAGCATTCGTTTGTGTGGGATGCTCTACCACGTTCATTCCTAGATAATGCACTCAAAGGGCACTAAGCATAGAGTGTGAAAACTGAGTTTCCTTGAGAGCTGCTTGGAAGCCTGATGGTGTGTGAATTTAGTGAGCCAAATGGAGTTGTTCTCCCACAAGAACCACTCGGCTGATCCTTCTTCAATATGCCCTTCAGCAACATGCAGTGTTTCCTTGATTGAATTAGCTCTCACACCAATATTTGCGTCTAGAGCCTTTGCATTGAGGGCTATCTGAAAATGGCTGTGGCGCAGAAGTTGAGTGAGAATGTGGAGTTGGTGGCATGTGAAACCCGCATGTGGAGCATTCGTTTGTGTGGGATGCTCACCAAGCTGCATTTTAGTCCTAGGCACACAAAGGGCACTAAGCATAGAGTGTGAAAACTGAGTTTTCTTGAGAGCTGCTTGGAAGCCTGATGGTGTGTGAAGTTAGTGAGCCAAATGGAGTTGTTCTCCCACAAGAACCACTCGGCTGATCCTTCTTCAATATGCCCTTCAGCAACATGCAGTGTTTCCTTGATTGAATTAGCTCTCACACCAATATTTGCGTCTAGAGCCTTTGCATTGAGGGCTATCTGAAAACGGCTGTGGCGCTGAAGTTGCCTGTGAATGTGGAGTTGGTGGCATGTGAAACCCGCATGTGGAGCATTCGTTTGTGTGGGAAGCTCAAACAGGTTCATTCCTAAATAATGCACTCAAAGGGCACTAAGCATAGAGTGTGAAAACTGAGTTTCCTTGAGAGCTGCTTGGAAGCCTGATGGTGTGTGAAGTTAGTGAGCCAAATGGAGTTGTTCTCCCACAAGAACCTCTCGGCTGATCCTTCTTCAATATGCCCTTCACCAACATGCAGTGTTTCCTTGATTGAATTAGCTCTCACACCAATATTTGCGTCTAGAGCCTTTGCATTGAGGGCTATGTGAAAACGGCTGTGGCGCTGAAGTTGCCTGAGAATGTGGAGTTGGTGGCATGTGAAACCCGCATGTGGAGCATTCGTTTGTGTGGGATGCTCACCAAGCTTCATTTCAGTCCTAGTCACTCAAAGGGCACTAAGCATAGAGTGTGAAAACTGAGTTTCCTTGAGAGCTGCTTGGAAGCCTGATGGTGTGTGAAGTTAGTGAGCCAAATGGAGTTGTTCTCCCACAAGAACCACTCGGCTGATCCTTCTTCAATATGCCCTTCACCAACATGCAGTGTTTCCTTGATTGAATTAGCTCTCACACCAATATTTGCGTCTAGAGCCTTTGCATTGAGGGCTATCTGAAAACGGCTGTGGCGCTGAAGTTGCCTGTGAATGTGGAGTTGGTGGCATGTGAAACCCGCATGTGGAGCATTCGTTATTGCGGGATGCTGTACCACGTTCATTCCTAGATAATGCACTCAAAGGGCACTAAGCATAGAGTGTGAAAACTGAGTTTCCTTGAGAGCTGCTTGGAAGCCTGATGGTGTGTGAAGTTAGAGAGCCAAATGGAGTTGTTCTCCCACAAGAACCACTCGGCTGATCCTTCTTCAATATGCCCTTCAGCAACATGCAGTGTTTCCTTGATTGAATTAGCTCTCACACCAATATTTGCGTCTAGAGCCTTTGCATTGAGGACTATCTGAAAACGGCTGTGTTGCTGAAGTTGCCTGTGAATGTGGAGTTGGTGGCATGTGAAACCCGCATGTGGAGCATTCGTTTGTGAGGGATGCTCTCCCAGGTTCATTCCTAGATAATGTAGTGAAAGGGCACTAAGCATAGAGTGTGAAAACTGAGTTTCCTTGAGAGCTGCTTGGAAGCCTGATGGTGTGTGAAGTTAGTGAGCCAAATGGAGTTGTTCTCCCACAAGACCCACTCGGCTGATCCTTCTTCAATATGCCCTTCAGCAACATGCAGTGTTTCCTTGATTGAATTAGCTCTCACACCAATATTTGCGTCTAGAGCCTTTGCATTGAGGGCTATCTGAAAACGGCTGTGGCGCTGAAGTTGCCTGTGAATGTGGAGTTGGTGGCACGTGAAACCCGCATGTGGAGCATTCGTTTTTGTGGGATGCTCTACTAGATTCATTCCTAGATAATGCACTCAAAGGGCACTAAGCGTAGAGTGTGAAAACTGAGTTTCCTTGAGAGCTGCTTGGAAGCCTGATGGTGTGTGAAGTTAGTGAGCCAAATGGAGTTGTTCTCCCACAAGAACCACTCGGCTGATCCTTCTTCAATATGCCCTTCAGCAACATGCAGTGTTTCCTTGATTGAATTAGCTCTCACACCAATATTTGCGTCTAGAGTCTTTGCATTGAGGGCTATCTGAAAACGGCTGTGGCGCTGAAGTTGCCTGTGAATGTGGAGTTAGTGGCATGTGAAACCCGCATGTGGAGCATTCGTTTGTGTGGGATGCTCTCCCAGGTTCATTCCTAGATCATGCACTCCAAGGGCACTAAGCATAGAGTGTGAAAACTGAGTTTCCTTGAGAGCTGCTTGGAAGCCTGATGGTGTGTGAAGTTAGAGAGCCAAATGCAGTTGTTCTCCCACAAGAACCACTCGGCTGATCCTTCTTCACTATGCCCTTCACCAACATGCAGTGTTTCCTTGATTGAATTAGCTCTCACACCAATATTTGCGTCTAGAGCCTTTGCATTGAGGGCTATCTGAAAACGGCTGTGGCGCTGAAGTTGCCTGTGAATGTGGAGTTGGTGGCATGTGAAACCCGCATGTGGAGCATTCGTTTGTGTGGGATGCTCTACCTGGTTCATTCCTAGATAATGCAGTGAAAGGGCACTAAGCATAGAGTGTGAAAACTTAGTTTCCTTGAGAGCTGCTTGGAAGCCTGATGGTGTGTGAAGTTAGTGAGCCAAATGGAGTTGTTCTCCCACAAGAACCACTCGGCTGATCCTTCTTCAATATGCCCTTCACCAACATGCAGTGTTTCCTTGATTGAATTATCTCTCACACCAATATTTGCGTCTAGAGCCTTTGCATTGAGGGCTATGTGAAAACACCTGTGGCGCAGAAGTTCCGTGAGAATGTCGAGTTGGTGGCATGTGAAACCCGCATGTGGAGCATTCGTTTGTGTGGGATGCTCACCAAGCTGAATTTCAGTCCTTGGCACACAAAAGGCAATAAGCATAGAGTGTGAAAACTGAGTTTCCTTGAGAGCTGCTTGGAAGCCTGATGGTGTGTGAAGTTAGAGAGCCAAATGGAGTTGTTCTCCCACAAGAACCACTCGGCTGATCCTTCTTCAATATGCCCTTCACCAACATGCAGTGTTTCCTTGATTGAATTAGCTCTCACACCAATATTTGCGTCTAGAGCCTTTGCATTGAGGGCTATCTGAAAACGGCTGTGGCGCTGAAGTTGCCTGTGAATGTGGAGTTGGTGGCATGTGAAACCCGCATGTGGAGCATTCGTTTGTGTGGGATGCCTCTACCACGTTCATTCCTAGATAATGCACTCAAAGGGCACTAAGCATAGAGTGTGAAAACTGAGTTTCCTTGAGAGCTGCTTGGAAGCCTGATGGTGTGTGAAGTTAGTGAGCAAAATGGAGTTGTTCTCCCACAAGAACCACTCGGCTGATCCTTCTTCAATATGCCCTTCAGCAACATGCAGTGTTTCCTTGATTGAATTAGCTCTCACACCAATATTTGCGTCTAGAGCCTTTGCATTGAGGGCTATCTGAAAATGGCTGTGGCGCAGAAGTTGAGTGAGAATGTGGAGTTGGTGGCATGTGAAACCCGCATGTGGAGCATTCGTTTGTGTGGGATGCTCACCTAGCTGCATTTTAGTCCTAGGCACACAAAGGGCAACTAATCATAGAGTGTGAAAACCTGAGTTTTCTTGAGAGCTGCTTGGAAGCCTGATGGTGTGTGAAGTTAGTGAGCCAAATGGAGTTGTTCTCCCACAAGAACCACTCGGCTGATCCTTCTTCAATATGCCCTTCAGCAACATGCAGTGTTTCCTTGATTGAATTAGCTCTCACACCAATATTTGCGTCTAGAGCCTTTGCATTGAGGGCTATCTGAAAACGGCTGTGGCGCTGAAGTTGCCTGTGAATGTGGAGTTGGTGGCATGTGAAACCCGCATGTGGAGCATTCGTTTGTGTGGGAAGCTCAAACAGGTTCATTCCTAAATAATGCACTCAAAGGGCACTAAGCATAGAGTGTGAAAACTGAGTTTCCTTGAGAGCTGCTTGGAAGCCTGATGGTGTGTGAAGTTAGTGAGCCAAATGGAGTTGTTCTCCCACAAGAACCTCTCGAACTGATCCTTCTTCAATATGCCCTTCACCAACATGCAGTGTTTCCTTGATTGAATTAGCTCTCACACCAATATTTGCCGTCTAGAGCCTTTGCATTGAGGGCTATCTGAAAACGGCTGTGGCGCTGAAGTTGCCTGAGAATGTGGAGTTGGTGGCATGTGAAACCCGCATGTGGAGCATTCGTTTGTGTGGGATGCTCACCAAGCTTCATTTCAGTCCTAGTCACTCAAAGGGCACTAAGCATAGAGTGTGAAAACTGAGTTTCCTTGAGAGCTGCTTGAAGCCTGATGGTGTGTGAAGTTAGTGAGCCAAATGGAGTTGTTCTCCACAAGAACCACTCTGCTGATCCTTCTTCAATATGCCCTTCACCCAACATGCAGTGTTTCCTTGATTGAATTAGCTCTCACACCAATATTTGCGTCTAGAGTCTTTGCATTGAGGGCTATCTGAAAATGGCGGTGGCGCTGAAGTTGCCTGTGAATGTGGAGTTGGTGGCATGTGAAACCCCGCATGTGGAGCATTCGTTATTGCGGGATGCTGTACCACGTTCATTCCTAGATAATGCACTCAAAGGGCACTAAGCATAGAGTGTGAAAACTGAGTTTCCTTGAGAGCTGCTTGGAAGCCTGATGGTGTGTGAAGTTAGAGAGCCAAATGGAGTTGTTCTCCCACAAGAACCACTCGGCTGATCCTTCTTCAATATGCCCTTCAGCAACATGCAGTGTTTCCTTGATTGAATTAGCTCTCACACCAATATTTGCGTCTAGAGCCTTTGCATTGAGGGCTATCTGAAAACGGCTGTGTTGCTGAAGTTGCCTGTGAATGTGGAGTTGGTGGCACGTGAAACCCCGCATGTGGAGCATTCGTTTTTGTGGGATGCTCTACTAGATTCATTCCTAGATAATGCACTCAAAGGGCACTAAGCGTAGAGTGTGAAAACTGAGTTTCCTTGAGAGCTGCTTGGAAGCCTGATGGTGTGTGAAGTTAGTGAGCCAAATGGAGTTGTTCTCCCACAAGAACCACTCGGCTGATCCTTCTTCAATATGCCCTTCAGCAACATGCAGTGTTTCCTTGATTGAATTAGCTCTCACACCAATATTTGCGTCTAAGAGTCTTTGCATTGAGGGGCTATCTGAAAACGGCTGTGGCGCTGAAGTTGCCTGTGAATGTGGAGTTAGTGGCATGTGAAACCCGCATGTGGAGCATTCGTTTGTGTGGGATGCTCTACCAGGTTCATTCCTAGATAATGCACTCAAAAGGCACTAAGCATAGAGTGTGAAAACTGAGTTTCCTTGAGAGCTGCTTGGAAGCCTGATGTGTGTGAAGTTAGAGAGCCAAATGCAGTTGTTCTCTCCACAAGAACCACTCGGCTGATCCTTCTTCACTATGCCCTTCACCAACATGCAGTGTTTCCTTGATAGAATTAGCTCTCACACCAATATTTGCGTCTAGAGCCTTTGCATTGAGGGCTATCTGAAAACGGCCTGTGGCGCTGAAGTTGCCTGTGAATGTGGAGTTGGTGGCATGTGAAACCCGCATGTGGAGCATTCGTTTGTGTGGGATGCTCTACCAGGTTCATTCCTAGATAATGCACTCAAAGGGCACTAAGCATAGAGTGTGAAAACTGAGTTTCCTTGAGAGCTGCTTGGAAGCCTGATGGTGTGTGAAGTTAGTGAGCAAATGGAGTTGTTCTCCCACAAGAACCACTCTGCTGATCCTTCTTCAATATGCCCTTCACCAACATGCAGTGTTTCCTTGATTGAATTAGCTCTCACACCAATATTTGCGTCTAGAGCCTTTGCATTGAGGGCTTATCTGAAAACGGCTGTGGCGCTGAAGTTGCCTGTGAATGTGGAGTTGGTGGCATGTGAAACCCGCATGTGGAGCATTCGTTTGTGTGGATGCTCACCAAGCTTCATTTCAGTCCTAGGCACTCAAAGGGCACTAAGCATAGAGTGTGAAAACTGAGTTTCCTTGAGAGCTGCTTGGAAGCCTGATGGTGTGTGAAGTTAGTGAGCCAAATGGAGTTGTTCTCCCACAAGAACCACTCGGCTGATCCTTCTTCAATATGCCCTTCAGCAACATGCAGTGTTTCCTTGATTGAATTAGCTCTCACACCAATATTTGCTTCTAGAGCCTTTGCATTGAGGGCTATCTGAAAACGGCTGTGGCGCTGAAGTTGCCTGTGAATGTGGAGTTAGTGGCATGTGAAACCCGCATGTGGAGCATTCGTTTGTGTGGGATGCTCTACCAGGTTCATTCCTAGATAATGCATTCAAAGGGCACTAAGCATAGAGTGTGAAAACTGAGTTTCCTTGACAGCTGCTTGGAAGCCTGATGGTGTGTGAAGTTAGAGAGCCAAATGCAGTTGTTCTCCCACAAGAACCACTCGGCTGATCCTTCTTCACTATGCCCTTCACCAACATGCAGTGTTTCCTTGATTGAATTAGCTCTCACACCAATATTTGCGTCTAGAGCCTTTGCATTGAGGGCTATCTGAAAACGGCTGTGGCGCTGAAGTTGCCTGGAGAATGTGGAGTTGGTGGCATGTGAAACCCCGCATGTGGAGCATTCGTTTGTGTGGGATGCCCACCAAGCTTCATTTCAGTCCTAGGCACTCAAAGGGCACTAAGCATAGAGTGTGAAAACTGAGTTTCCTTGAGAGGCTGCTTGGAAGCCTGATGGTGTGTGAAGTTAGTGAGCCAAATGGAGTTGTTCTCCCACAAGAACCACTCGGCTGATCCTTCTTCAATATGCCCTTCAGCAACATGCAGTGTTTCCTTGATTGAATTAGCTCTCACACCAATATTTGCGTCTAGAGCCTTTGCATTGAGGGCTATCTGAAAACGGCTGTGGCGCTGAAGTTGCCTGTGAATGTGGAGGTGGTGGCATGTGAAACCCGCATGTGGAGCATTCGTTTGTGTGGGATGCTCTACCAGGTTCATTCCTAGATAATGCAGTGAAAGGGCACTAAGCATAGAGTGTGAAAACTGAGTTTCCTTGAGAGCTGCTTGGAAGCCTGATGGTGTGTGAAGTTAGTGAGCAAAATGGAGTTGTTCTCCCACAAGAACCACTCGGCTTCTTCAATATGCCCTTCAGCAACATGCAGTGTTTCCTTGATTGAATTAGCTCTCACACCAATATTTGCGTCTAGAGCCTTTGCATTGAGGGCTATCTGAAAACGACTGTGGCGCTGAAGTTGTCTGTGAATGTGGAGTTGGTGGCATGTGAAACCCGCATGTGGAGCATTCGTTTGTGTGGGATGCTCACCAAGCTTCATTTCAGTCCTAGGCACACAAAGGGCACTAAGCATAGAGTGTGAAAACTGAGTTTCCCTTGAGAGCTGCTTGGAAGCCTGATGGGTGTGTGAAGTTAGTGAGCCAAATGGAGTTGTTCTCCCACAAGAACCACTCGGCTGATCCTTCTTCAATATGCCCTTCACCAACATGCAGTGTTTCCTTGATTGAATTAGCTCTCACACCAATATTTGCGTCTAGAGCCTTTGCATTGAGGGCTATCTGAAAACGGCTGTGTTGCTGAAGTTGCCTGTGAATGTGGAGTTGGTGGCACGTGAAACCCGCATGTGGAGCATTCGTTATTGTGGGATGCTCTACTAGATTCATTCCTAGATAATGCACTCAAAGGGCACTAAGCATAGAGTGTGAAAACTGAGTTTCCTTGAGAGCTGCTTGGAAGCCTGATGGTGTGTGAAGTTAGTGAGCCAAATGGAGTTGTTCTCCCACAAGAACCACTCGGCTGATCCTTCTTCAATATGCCCTTCAGCAACATGCAGTGTTTCCTTGATTGAATTAACTCTCACACCAATATTTGCGTCTAGAGCCTTTGCATTGAGGGCTATCTGAAAACGGCTGTGGCGCTGAAGTTGCCTGTGAATGTGGAGTTGGTGGCATGTGAAACCCGCATGTGGAGCATTCGTTTGTGTGGGATGCTCACCAAGCTTCATTTCAGTCCTAGGCACTCAAAGGTCACTAAGCATAGAGTGTGAAAACTGAGTTTCCTTGAGAGCTGCTTGGAAGCCTGATGGTGTGTGAAGTTAGTGAGCCAAATGGAGTTGTTCTCCCACAAGAACCACTCGGCTGATCCTTCTTCAAGATGCCCTTCAGCAACATGCAGTGTTTCCTTGATTGAATTAGCTCTCACACCAATATTTGCGTCTAGAGCCTTTGCATTGAGGGCTATCTGAAAACGGCTGTGGCGCTGAAGTTGCCTGTGAATGTGGAGTTGGTGGCATGTGAAACCCGCATGTGGAGCATTCGTTTGTGTGGGATGCTCTACCAGGTTCATTCCTAGATAATGCACTCCAAGGGCACTAAGCATAGAGTGTGAAAACTGAGTTTCCTTGAGAGCTGCTTGGAAGCCTGATGGTGTGTGAAGTTAGTGAGCAAAATGGAGTTGTTCTCCCACAAGAACCACTCGGCTGATCCTTCTTCAATATGCCCTTCAGCAACATGCAGTGTTTCCTTGATTGAATTAGCTCTCACACCAATATTTGCGTCTAGAGCCTTTGCATTGAGGGTTATGTGAAAACACCTGTGGCGCAGAAGTTGCGTGAGAATGTGGAGTTGGTGGCATGTTAAACCCGCATGTGGAGCATTCGTTTGTGTGGGATGCTCACCAAGCTTCATTTCAGTCCTAGGCACACAAAGGGCACTAAGCATAGAGTGTGAAAACTGAGTTTCCTTGAGAGCTGCTTGGAAGCCTGATGGTGTGTGAAGTTAGTGAGCAAAATGGAGTTGTTCTCCCACAAGAACCACTCGGCTGATCCTTCTTCAATATGCCTTCACCAACATGCAGTGTTTCCTTGATTGAATTAGCTCTCACACCAATATTTGCGTCTAGAGCCTTTGCATTGAAAGCTATCTGAAAACGGCTGTGGCGCTGAAGTTGCCTGTGAATGTGGAGTTGGTGGCATGTGAAACCCGCATGTGGAGCATTCGTTTGTGTGGGATGCTCTACCAGGTTCATTCCTAGATAATGCACTCAAAGGGCACTAAGCATAGAGTGTGAAAACTGAGTTTCCTTGAGAGCTGCTTGGAAGCCTGATGGTGTGTGAAGTTAGTGAGCCAAATGGAGTTGTTCTCCCACAAGAACCACTCGGCTGATCCTTCTTCAATATGCCCTTCACTAACATGCAGTGTTTCCTTGATTGAATTAGCTCTCACACCAATATTTGCGTCTAGAGCCTTTGCATTGAGGGCTATCTGAAAATGACTGTGGCGCTGAAGTTGTCTGTGAATGTGGAGTTGGTGGCATGTGAAACCCGCATGTGGAGCATTCGTTTGTGTGGGATGCTCACCAAGCTTCATTTCAGTCCTAGGCACTCAAAGGGCACTAAGCATAGAGTGTGAAAACTGAGTTTCCTTGAGAGCTGCATGGAAGCCTGATGGTGTGTGAAGTTAGTGAGCCAAATGAAGTTGTTCTCCCACAAGAACCACTCGGCTGATCCTTCTTCAATATGCCCTTCACCAACATGCAGTGTTTCCTTGATTGAATTAGCTCTCACACCAATATTTGTGTCTAGAGCCTTTGCATTGAGGGCTATCTGAAAATGGCTGTGGCGCTGAAGTTGCCTGTGAATGTGGAGTTGGTGGCATGTGAAACCCGCATGTGGAGCATTCGTTTGTGTGGGATGCTCTACAGGTTCATTCCTAGATAATGCACTCAAAGGGCACTAAGCATAGAGTGTGAAAACTGAGTTTCCTTGAGAGCTGCTTGGAAGCCTGATGGTGTGTGACGTTAGTGAGCCAAATGGAGTTGTTCTCTCCCACAAGAACCACTCGGCTGATCCTTCTTCAATATGCCCTTCAGCAACATGCAGTGTTTCCTTGATTGAATTAGCTCTCACACCAATATTTGCGTCTAGAGCCTTTGCATTGAGGGCTATGTGAAAACACCTGTGGCGCAGAAGTTCGTGAGAATGTCGAGTTGGTGGCATGTGAAACCCGCATGTGGAGCATTCGTTTGTGTGGGATGCTCACCAAGCTGAATTTCAGTCCTTGGCACACAAAGGGCAATAAGCATAGAGTGTGAAAACTGAGTTTCCTTGAGAGCTGCTTGGAAGCCTGATGGTGTGTGAAGTTAGAGAGCCAAATGGAGTTGTTCTCCCACAAGAACCACTCGGCTGATCCTTCTTCACTATGCCCTTCACCAACATGCAGTGTTTCCTTGATTGAATTAGCTCTCACACCAATATTTGCGTCTAGAGCCTTTGCATTGAGAGCTATCTGAAAACGGCTGTGGCGCTGAAGTTGCCTGTGAATGTGGAGTTGGTGGCATGTGAAACCCGCATGTGGAGCATTCGTTTGTGTGGGATGCTCTACCAGGTTCATTCCTAGATAATGCACTCAAAGGGCACTAAGCATAGAGTGTGAAAACTGAGTTTCCTTGAGAGCTGCTTGGAAGCCTGATGGTGTGTGAAGTTAGTGAGCCAAATGGAGTTGTTCTCCCACAAGAACCACTCGGCTGATCCTTCTTCAATATGCCCTTCACTAACATGCAGTGTTTCCTTGATTGAATTAGCTCTCACACCAATATTTGCGTCTAGAGCCTTTGCATTGAGGGCTATCTGAAAACGGCTGTGGCGCTGAAGTTGCCTGTGAATGTGGAGTTGGTGGCATGTGAAACCCGCATGTGGAGCATTCGTTTGTGTGGGATGCTCACCAAGCTTCGTTTCAGTCCTAGGCACTCAAAGGGCACTAAGCATAGAGTGTGAAAACTGAGTTTCCTTGAGAGCTGCATGGAAGCCTGATGGTGTGTGAAGTTAGTGAGCCAAATGAAGTTGTTCTCCACAAGAACCACTCGGCTGATCCTTCTTCAATATGCCCTTCACCAACATGCAGTGTTTCCTTGATTGAATTAGCTCTCACACCAATATTTGCGTCTAGAGCCTTTGCATTGAGGGCTATCTGAAAATGGCTGTGGCGCTGAAGTTGCCTGTGAATGTGGAGTTGGTGGCATGTGAAACCCGCATGTGGAGCATTCGTTTGTGTGGGATGCTCTACCAGGTTCATTCCTAGATAATGCACTCAAAGGGCACTAAGCATAGAGTGTGAAAACTGAGTTTCCTTGAGAGCTGCTTGGAAGCCTGATGGTGTGTGACGTTAGTGAGCCAAATGGAGTTGTTCTCCCACAAGAACCACTCGGCTGAT